>NW_020200685.1:10551-12064 GCF_001531365.2 Cynara cardunculus var. scolymus | reverse complement strand
TGAGTTGGTGATCGAGAAAATGGAAAAGGCGGCTACCAGGATTCTGAGGCGATTGAAGAATGCTCCCCTTACTACTTACAAAATAGAAGCCACCAAAATCCATGACGATCAAGGTGGTGATGGCCATGATGGTCATGAGGGGGAGAAGAAGACAGAGAAAAAGACTAAAGAGCCTAAGAAGACAACCTCTGCCAGACCACTAAAGATAGTGGACTCTGCAGCTGCCCTGTTCTCAAAAGATAAATCTCAAGAGCCTAAGGGGAAAGGCAAGGGTAAAGCTGTAGAGGAGTCGCCACAAAAGGGGTCAAGCTTTGAGACGCTAGAGGAGATAAATAAAGAAGAGTATGATAACCCAGACTTAGTTCAAGCGTTAAAGGCATCTTTGGTAGAGGCACAAGCAAGAAAGGGTAGAGCCCCTATCCCCAGAGCTGGAGAAGGCTCTTCCTCCAAAATGGCGAAGGAGGAAACGTCCACGGGTACGTTCGACGCTCTGGTAGGAACTGTCAAGCCAATCCTACCAGAGGGGTCCACCTAGAGGCCGATACTAGAAGAAGAAGAAACCAGAATACCAGAATCTGCCACAGTGGGAAGGGTTACTGAGATCCTTGAATCGATGAACAAAATTCCCATGCAACAAGTGCGCACAGAGCCCGTAACCACTGTGGAGGAGATTCTACGGTGGCATTACTCTGTCGTGGACATAGAGCCCCCTTACGATCCAGAGCTTATAGGAATGCCTTTTGCCGCTGCAAAGTACCACTTCTCAAAACTCACAAGGCCACGCGAGCAGGTCTTCTCAGAGCACGTGATAACTTTTCTTGAAACCATATCTCCAAGGACTATGCTGAAGAAAACCATGCTTTATGCTCAATATGTGGTGAAGAGAATGACAGCAATCTCTACACGTTCACAGATGCTGACCTCCACAACCTCTGTGTATTTGACCTTATCTTCTTGCACAAAATTCTTAACAAGTACATGGAGAGGAGGTCAAGCTATTCGATTTCCCTCAGAAGGCTGGTCGAAGTAATGCGTGCTCAAGTAAAATACTACAGCTAGAATGACTTCGATATCGCGATGAGGTTGGCCCAAACAGATTTGAAGATTTCCCCTCCGATGAACAGGCCAAGTTGGTTACTTAGATGTCATCCCAACACCATTGTCCACAATCCTGTCTTTGGGTTTGTGTTCTTGGACAAGGATGACATTCTAAGGTTCTTTGATCCGRCAGAGGTGAACAAGTATTCGACAGAGTCTCTTGAGTGGGTGTTCAACCTAGTAGCAGCAGAGGTGCACAAAGGGCATCTAAGGGCGGACGAAGTGGCTGCTCTTTTGGAATCAATTAAAGTTCAAGTCTCCTTCAGAGAGTGGATATTCAAAGTCTACAAAACTATCAAGTCAGATCTGTAATTTGCCGTA
The DNA here is from genome assembly GCF_001531365.2 of Cynara cardunculus var. scolymus. Classification (NCBI taxonomy): domain Eukaryota; kingdom Viridiplantae; phylum Streptophyta; class Magnoliopsida; order Asterales; family Asteraceae; genus Cynara; species Cynara cardunculus. The sequence goes on along the minus strand of NW_020200685.1, from coordinate 10,645 downwards.
GATGACTATCCAGACTCTGCTGTGGACTAATCTTCTGTAATAGTATAGGCCTGAGCAACAATTTTTCAATTCATTTCTTTTATGTAATTCTTTT
>NW_020200685.1:8476-10096 GCF_001531365.2 Cynara cardunculus var. scolymus | reverse complement strand
AGGACTAGCAACAGAAGTTGTTTCATCGTGCAAGTAAAGTTCAACAGAATCTCTGATGTGTCTCACAGAAGTTCTGGAAAATGGTCCTCTGACAATAAGATCATACAAGTCTACTACAGCAGAGCCTCTGAGATGGCTCACAGAGGGTCTGCGGATTAGTCTTCTGTGAAGATCCTGTTCTACTATTTTTCAAAGGTTGTTAGCTGCATGTGCTTCTCATGTGACTAGATTTTAATAGACTTTATTTGGACGACTTAGATGATTTCACTTTCCAGATCATGTCAGTAAGGTCGTTAGGGTCTAGTATAAATAGCAGCGTAGGCCTTTGTATTCAGTGTGCTTYCGAATTGTAATCGTCTAAATTTCAATTGAATGAATTGAAAACCTTTGAAGCTATTCTCCTGTGTTCATCTTCTTTCTCATATTAAACTGTGTGTTCTTGGTTTAATTACTATGTTTTGTTCTTATAATTGCTTCCGCTGCACTGTGATCGTCCTAAGAGTTCATTCAGAGTAAAAGATCAATATCAAAACTGAATTTATAGGTCCAACAAGATATGATGATAATAACTGGCATGAATCATATTATATACATAAACATTCGGTTAATAGTGCTGAAAAGAAAATATCTTATAGAAATAAATGGTTTGGAAATTTCAACATACCCCAACCAAATACTAACAAAATAGGACCCATGTTCGTTTGGGTACCAAAATCTACTTAATCTGGTTTTGCAGGTGTGTCCATTTTGTGTTGATCAGAATATCATTTAAGTGATACACCAATACAGGGGGAGTTGTAATTCATTCCAAACGAGGCTTCTGAACATTTCAGTTCAGGACCCGTGCTTTAYYGAGTGTSGTTTCTAAACACTCAGTTTAGAACCCGTGCTTAAAATGTTTCATTTTTTTTATTCTTTTGAGCTTAACAGAATCATTACTTAAATCTCTTTTCTAGGGGGAGTCTCTAGAAATTTTAAATAAATGTTTTTGGAAAATGATTTTTTTTGGGAAACGAGTACATTCTCTGAACAGGTATTTTCTGAGATTTTACTTGCGTAATTTTTCATCGTACATAATTCCAATACTTGTTTCAGGTATTCTTCAAACTGTTATTATCACGTCTCTTATATGAAAATCTTTTCCGGTGATAATACACTCGTTTGTATTTAATTTTGTTTTCTGATATATTTTTTACATTGATTCATATACGTTCACTTTTTTTTTGAATATCAGAATATGTAAACTTGTTCTTACAGATCTTCATTCATTTCTCTCATATACCGAATAATCGAATTGTTGTTGCATCATTCTTTCGTCAATTATGCATAAAGCCAAATTTCTTGATCAATTTTTTATCTGATCATTGTGCTTTAAAGAAATAATATTTTGATCAACYTTTGTGATMAAATGTGCATAACGCTAATTTTTAGGAGGGACTGGGTGCTTATCATAAATACCTCTTTGGAATGTCAAAAACGACAGACCTACCCAAGAGGACAACCATATCTGAGTGAGCTTAAATAAAAAAGAGTTTGTGTGCTGAGACTAAAATAAAAAAAGAGAGGGGTAGTTGTTGTGAGCTAAAAGAATTGACGAGAGTTGTGCCAGGATTAAAAGAA
>NW_020200685.1:2626-8057 GCF_001531365.2 Cynara cardunculus var. scolymus | reverse complement strand
ATTTAGCATTTTATATGTTAATTTGCCAAAACAAATTCTGAACGAAGCCCATTCTAAATTTGCCAAAACATTCATAGATGTGCTATTTTTTAGTTATCAATGATTGAATCAAGTGAGAATTCGATATCATCAAGTCAGAATTCGAGAAGAGGACATCCCTAAAACGAAATTTAGGACGCGGTACAACCATTATGAATTGTTGGTTATGCAATTTGGGTTAACCAATGCCTTGGCTGTTTTCATGGACCTATGAATAGGGTGTAACAACCCTCATTTTCCCACATACACATAATCCACATAATCATACTCGTAACACATAATGTAATATCGTTTACAAAACATGGATTAACAAAACTTTTCTCTATACAAAACTGAGCACTAGACCCAATAGGTCTAGTGAGTGTACAAATTTCACACAAATACATATTTTCCAAACCAATAGTTTAGAATCAAACCTGTACAGATAAAACTATTTCTCTCTCGCAGTTATACCGCCATTACATCTCTCTTACGGGTACACTGCCATTACATCTCTCTCGCGGATACACCACCATTTCATCTCTCTCGCGGTTACATCGTCATTACATCTCTCTCACGGTTACACCACCATTTCATCTCTCTCGCGGTTACACCGCCATTTCATCTCTCTCGCGGTTACATCGCCATTTCTTCTCTCTCGCGGTTACACCGCCATTTCATCTCTCTCGCGGTTACACCGCCATTTCATCTCTCTCGCGGTTACACCGCCATTTCATCTCTCTCGTGGTTATCCCGCTATTACATCCCTCTCGCGGTTACCCTGCCATTACATCACTCTCACGGTTACCCCGCCATTTCATCTCTCTCGCGGTTACACCGCCATTACATCTCTCTCGTGGTTACACCACCATTACATCTCTCTCACGGTTACACCGCCATTAAACCATACCCGATACTGTAATTCAAGCCTCTTTTAGTCGGATTTGAAGTCCGGTCATCTCTTGTCCGGAGATCTAATCCGGACAACTACTTAGAACAAAAAGAGAACAATCCGGACATAACTTGATCTATTTAGCCCAAGTCCAGACAACTCATGGCCGGTTTTAAGGGAAATCTGATTGCCTCTTGGGCGGTTTAAGGACAAATCCGGTTGACACATGAGCGGTTTAGTGGAAATCCGGTCACTCCTTGACCGCCATTAGTGGAAATCCGGTCACTCCTTGACCGGTTTAGGTAGATATCCGGACACCACTTGTCCGGTTTAGGTAGATATCCAGTCAATACATTATAATGGATTATGATAGGCTAATTCCAAAAACAGTCAAATTGATATATAATCAATTGATACATCAAGCATATAACACTCACCTTAGAATTGTTTGAACGGATTTAGTCTGCGATCACCTTCAGTCCTTTTGCTCAATATATGATGAAAATCCTCTAGAAAACCAACCCCTTTAATATTACATACACTTGCTATTTATAACAAGTGTATGGCCGTCTTTTACAAGAGTTGGCTATACATACACCTCATCACCTTCACACACTCCTAACAGACATATTATATATATATATATATATATATTCAAAAATCTTAAATTAAAACTTGATACCCGAATATTACATAGGTTTTGCAGACCATACATGGATAAATTTGTAATCGTCTTCATAGATGACATACTAATTTATTCACGAAGCAAGAAGGATCATGAGCAACACCTAAGATTGATATTAGAGCTATTTAGTGACCATAAATTGTATGCAAAATTCTCCAAATGCGAATTCTGGATTCGTGAAGTACAATTTCTTAGTCATGTGGTTAATAAAAAAGGAATTCATGTAGATCCTGCGAAGATTGAGGCCATTAAGAAATGGTAAACCCCAAGAACCCCGACAGAAATTCGTCAATTTCTTGGTTTGGCAGACTATTATCGGCGATTCATTGCAAATTTTTCAAAGATTGCTCAACCACTCACAACATTAACTCGAAAAGACAAGAAGTTTGTTTGGGGAGAGAAACAAGAAGAGGCCTTCGAAACTCTTAAGCATAGGCTATGCAATGCACCTATTCTATCATTACCAGAAGGTTCGGAAAACTTTGGGGTATATTGTGATGCATCACATCAAGGATTAGGATGCGTACTTATGAAAAAAGATAAATCATTGCATATACCTCAAGACAACTCAAAGTGCATGAGAAGAACTATACTACGCATGACCTAGAATTAGGAGCCGTAGTATTTGCACTTAAGATTTGGAGACATTACCTTTATGGTACCAAGTGCACTTTTTATACTGATCACAAAAGCCTTCAACACATCTTCAATCAGAAAATGCTAAATATGAGACAAAGAAGATGGGTTGAACTGCTCAATGATTATGATTGTGAAATTAAATACCATCCAGGCAAGGCTAATGTAGTAGTTGATGCTTTGAGCAGTAAGGAAAGGGTGAAACCAACAAGAGTACGAGCTTTGGGTTCAGTAGTAACCACGAGTTTGAAAGCATAAATTCTCGAAGATCAAAAAGAGGCATTGAAGGAAGAGAATTTGAAAAATGAGACCCTACACCACATGGAAACTAAGTTTCAACTGAAGTCCGATGGAGTGAATTACTTGGGAAATATGGTTTGGATTCCTAAGATTGACAATCTTGGATCCATAATTCTGAACGAAGCCCATCGATCAAAATATTCAATTCATCCATAATTCTGAACGAAGCCCATTCTAAGTTTCAATTCATCCAGGAGCAGATAAAGAAAGGTTGACCAAGATTTTAGATCTTGACTTTTTCTCTCTCCATCTCTAAGGATTCTTACAAGAAAACATATTATGCCATTGAAGATTTGAAGGATTTGTAATATTCGGGTTACAAGTTTTGGTTTGAGATGCTGGAATATATATATATATATATATATGAATGTGTATGTGCAAAAAATTGAATTAAAGTTTTGATGGAAAAAGGGGAGTCGGAAGTATGCGCCGCCCCCATGGTTTTTCTCTTACTATAAATAGTAAAAAGGAAGGATAGAGAAAGGTTTGACACACACGCTTTCTAAAAAGGGTTTTGGAAGCAGATTTTTGGAGAATTAGATCAGGCAGAAATCCGGTCAAATCCGGTCAACCTTAAAATTTTAAGGTGAGTGTGTTCTACTTGAGTAATAATTGTTGATATACAATTCATTGTTATTAGAATTGTCATATTATTGAATCATATTATATACCGTACGGATTACCATTTTAAACCCAACAAGTGTTAACCAGACTTCATCTTAATCGATCAAGCCTTATCCGGGTTCGAGCTTAAATCGAACAAGGGGTGTCTGAATTTACCTTAAATCGCTCAAAAGGTAACTGGATTTCATATAAACCAGTTAAATATTATCCGGATATCATCTTAAACCGCCCAAGTGTTAACCGATTTAGAGCTTTATCGCTCAAGCCTTGACCGGATAATCATTTCCGGGTTCTAAGTTATTGTCCGGATTTCACATCCAGACATAATGACCAGATTGCCATATCCGGTTGAATGTGGATTATATTTCATTAAGAGAGATGTAATGGCGGTGTAACCGCGAGAGAGATGTAATGGCGGTGCAACCGCGAGACGGACTGTGACTTCCAGAAATTTAAATACCAGGTTAGTAGCTAGATAGCACTTTAGAAATATTATTAACACTCAAGTAGAGCGATTAGAGCTTAAGTAGTTAGAAATCCCGGTAGGTTGCGTAGAAAACACTGTTACGACCCGTAACGAACCGGATCGTCTTATAAAATGCCAAACACTCCAAATAATTTTTAAAACTTGCATAAAATATAGTGTCTACATATTTTAAATAATTTTACTTGAATTATATTTTATGAATTTATTTATCTCCTAAAATAGTAATTTGGGCTTTTTTCTCAATTTCTCACAAAAATACCCAACTCATCAAATTATGGGCTAATTTTACAAAAAACAAAATTAGAGATGCCCATCAAGGGCCTGGCCCCCTCCCCTCTCCATATAAATACATTTTGAATTTTTAAAATACTCATCTCAACCTTTCATCTCCTTACTCTCCCTCACTTTTCACTTACAAGTCCCTCCCTCCATCTTCTTCTTCAAGAAAGAAAATTCAGCCATATCAATCCTAGAATAGAAAGATTCAAGAAGCGAGACTTGAAGAAATTTTGGATCATCTTCTTTTAATCAAAGGTAAGAACACTTGTTAGTGTTTTGGCTTTATTTTATGCACTTTTAATGCCATTTTCTTGTCATTCTCATACTTTATTGTTTACAAAGGAGAGGTGTTCTTCATTCTAAGTTCTAAGGGTAGATTTTACACCAAAGACTTGAAATGTTCTTAATATGGAGAAAATTCGTGACCTAACCATCTAGAACTTTTGAAAAGCAAGAAAAACCTTCATTTGTTGCATTTTTATGTTTCTTATGGAATTTGAGTTTTCTTTCATTTCTGATAACAAAAAATTGTATTTTATACATTCTTACTTTAATATTGAATAGTAGAGTGGTTTCCTTTCATAAAATCATCATTTTTGGAAATTAGGATGCATAAAAGTCCATTTTTGCATAAAAGAATGGACCCAATAAGCATGACTCTTTTTCAACAATAATATTTAGTGTATAATCTTTCAAACCCAAGTGGAATCATGAGAAAATATGATTTTATGACCTCACAACACCCAAAACAAATTTGGTGTGCAACAGTGGTCGGTCAGAAATTTTGTGTCTCATTGTTCATCTATAACTCTTAGAAGACACATCAAAACTCATGAAATTTTCCCTCTGGAGTATGTCTTAAAGTGTTAGCTTTCAAAAGAGTCTAACCCCACCCAGAAACATGGTGATTTAGTGGTTCAACCAATTTTTACAAAATAAGTGAGCAATCTGTCCAGACTTGACAGATTTCCACATGCATGTTTAAACCACCATAACTCCCAAAATATACACCCAAATATAGTGATTCTTTTTGTAAAAGCTAGCCTTATGTGTTAGCTTTAAAACAATTCATGAACCACTGAAAAATAATAAGTATAACTTCTTCAAAAGAGGGTAACATTAAGAAGGGGTTTTCTGTTTTGAAAGATATAACCATTGTTTTCGTAAAATTTATTTGAGTCCCTTCCACTCATCCAAAAATCTTGATTTTTGGTCATAATGATCCTAACTCAGTATACTAAAACATATAAAAAATTCTGGAAAATATACTTCTTGGATATTGTTAGCTCTATTATTCACTTCTTGTAAAAGTATGAAAAGGTATTCTGCAAGTCGTGACAGAAGGATATCTTCCACAGAAGACAACAGAGGACTAACGACAGAAGCCTTATAATCGAGCAAGTAAAGTGTGACAGAACCTCTGATGTCTCTCACAGAGGTTCTGGAAAATGGTCCTCTGTCAATAAGATCATACAAGTCAATTACAGCAGAGCCTCTGAGATGGCTCACA
>NW_020200685.1:0-2516 GCF_001531365.2 Cynara cardunculus var. scolymus | reverse complement strand
AGTAAGGTCGTTAGGAACTAGTATAAATAGCGGCTAAGGCCTTTGTATTCAGTGTGCTTCTGAATTGTAATCGTTTAACTTTTCAATTGAATGAATTGAAAAACCTTTGAAGCAATTCTCCTGTGTTCATCTTCTTCCTCATCTTGACTTTGTGTTCTTGATTTATTTACTCTGTTATGTTCTTATTATTGTTTCCACTGCACTTTAATCGTCTTAAAGTTCATTCAGAGTTTTAGATCAATATCAAAGCTGAATTTCAGGTCCAACAATTGGTATCAGAGCAGGAATTGAATTCTTATTCGATTAATTAATGTTGGGTTCAAGATTAGAGCTAAAATGTTGTATTCAAGTTTCTCCATTTACTTAGCTTAATTGTAATTAGTTTAGTTTTATTTCCTTAGTATAAATAGTMTTTTCTTTGTAATTGTAATTACACACAATTTGATTACATCATTAATCTGAAAAGGTGATTTGATAGCCAAGTAATTCTCTCTCTCCAGTCTATCTTACATTCATCTTTGTTCTTGAGATTTGATGATGATTACATCAAGATTCGTATGAAATCTGGACTTTTCAATTGGTATCAAAGCAAGCTACAGCAGTTTGGATTTGAAGATATCCATTTTACACATTTTGCACGAATTTTTTTTATAATTTTTCGATCTGATTCGTCTTTGTTCATCACTGTTCTTGACTGTTCTTGAGATTTGATGATGATTACATCAAGATTCGTATGAAATCTGGACTTTTCAATTGGTAAAATTTACAAAATTTAAAAAATTTACAAAATTTACAAAATTCTGTGGTCCCGCCTATTCGGTAAAATTTACAAAATCTTCTGACGAGGTTGAACTTCAAGAAGACCTCAATCGTCAAAGAAAGGACTAAATGCAAGTTCTGTTTAATTATTCAAATTTAAATGAAAGTTACAAAAATCAAGACTCTGCAGTTTCAGATGATTTTATTCAGAGTTATACAAAAGCAGAGCTTGAAGCAAAACCAATTGAGCCTAAAACTTATATTCCTACTCTGATTTTAGAACAAAAAGTGGCTCAGCTGGAAAATATGTTCAAAGAAGAAAAACTTTCATTTGATAATAAAAAACAAGAGTTTTTAAATAAAATTGAATCTTTAGAAAACTCTATTAAGAAAATGGAACAAGTTGAGTCTGAATATTTTTCGTGCGATAAATTCTTGAGTGATGCCAATGACCCGGAAGAAATAAATGCTTTTAACGATGAAATTAATTTTTCGAATATATTAAATTCAGATGTTTGTTTAGACGATGAAGTTGATAAGTTTAATTTTACAAATGATTTACCCAGTCATGAAAATTTTATTGTTAAAAACACTATGACTGAGGATTCTGATTTACCTTCAGACTTTTCAAATGATTTTAATAAAAAACATGTTTCCGAGGAAGTTTACTATCAAAAATCTAAAACCAAAAAGAATCCAAGGAAACAGAAGAAAAAGCTTACAAAGAAAAAGAAAGTTCGAAATCCAAGTAAAACTGATAATTTTCTTTTTTCTTTTTTAGATAATTCGTTGAAGATTAAACAGTATTGGAGAGTAAAAGACGAAGATAACTCATCCTCTCAACTGAAGAAAAATAATTCTACTAATTCTGTATTAAATGATTCAAAATTGAATAGTTCTGTAAAAAGATATTCAATTGATGAATTATTTGTTATTAGAAATAGTATTAATAATTGTTCTTCTAGAAGAGTTAATGAATTTCTACAATCTTTTACTTCTTCGAGACCTTACCGATTCATGCATTCTGTTTTATCTTCTATTTCTAAAACTGTCATAAATAAAGAACGTTGGTTCGGTAATTACAGTATACCGCCAACAACATTTGTGATTAAAGGTCCCAAACTAAAATGGGTACCAAAACCYAATTGATTCAAATTTTGCAGGTTAACCGTCATGTGTGGTTCTTAGACTCCGGATGTTCTAAACACAGGACTGGTCGAAAAGAACTCCTATCTAACTTTGTTGAATCATTTGGTGGAACGGTAAGATTTGGRAACAATCAATACGCGCCTATCCTTGGATATGGTGACGTAATTTCTGGGAATTTATCAATAAAGAAAGTGTCGTATGTCGAAGGACTTGGACATAATCTGTTTAGTATTGGTCAGTTTTGTGATAAGAATTTAGAAGYCTGTTTTAAAGCTAACAAATGCAGCTTTCGTACTTATGATGGTAAGGAGCTGTTAGGTGGTTTCCGACGATCAAATCTCTACACTATTGATCTGTCAAATACGCAAGTGGATTCCGATGTCTGCTTGATTTCCAAGGCCTCACTTAAAGAAAATCTCTTATGGCATCGATGCCTTTCTCATCTTAACTTCAAGAATTTAAACAAGTTGGTGTCAGACAACTTGGTCAAAGGTATCCCGGAACTGAAGTTTCAAAAAGATCACGTATGCGGTGCGTGTGAAATGAGTAAATTGAAGAAAGCTTCTCATAAGCTGAAGACAGAATTCAACACCGAACGTCCTCTACAT
>NW_020200684.1:144219-146800 GCF_001531365.2 Cynara cardunculus var. scolymus | reverse complement strand
GAGTTCTTCAGCGATCACTGAACAAGCTCAGTGTATTGATCGCTGGAACCGAAAGTACAGAAACACAAAAATACATCGAAAGGAAAAAGGAATTATCATCAAATCACTGAGAGAGAGGATCAACAACAACACTTTACCTGGAATGCTTGAGCACATCCAAACTGCAACACTTAAGATGGTAGAAGCTCGTTTGAAGCATAATTGACCTTCAGAAAATCAAACTTCTGAAATTAAGGAGTCGACTAATAATGAGTCTCACGATCATGAGGAGTCGAACGGGGAGGTACATTCCGACCATAAGGAAGTTAATAAACCCGATAACAAAGGATGTAGTCATAAATCCTTCACCAACAGTTCTTACGTTTAGAGCAAGGAAGTATGACTGTAGAGAAATATGTAGAGACTTTTATAGAGAAATCTCGATTTGCTAAACATCAAGTCGTTTCCGAGAAGAGAAAGGTAGATCGATTTATTGACGGACTAAAAAGGGACATTAGAGGATTTGTGTGGATGTCAAACCCTAAGACCTTCCAAGAAGCGATTGAACTTGCCACCCTTGCTGAAAATGATAGTTATGTCCCAGATGTCTCTAATAAAATATTGAAGAGAAAAACTGTCAATGTTGACGAGTCCAAGAAAGTTCGAATTTCGGAAGAGAAGATTAGAACTTCGACTGCATGTGTCACTTGCGGAAAATTCCATCATGGTGAATGTAGGTATGGTAAAGGAGTATGTTTTAGTTGTGGGCAACCTGGCCACTTGTTAAAGCAAGTGCAAAACAAGATTTACTTGCTACTCATGTGGGGCTGTTGGACATCGCTCCATTGAGTGTCCCAAAAAGGATCTTGTGCAACCGAAGTCGCTCGGAGGACCAAACCGCAAGAAACCTGAGGTGCCTAAAACCAGAGGACGATTTTTCCAAATGACTGTTGAAGAGGCATAGGTTGTACCATGTGCGGTATCAGGTACTCGCTGATTATCGAATACCTATCCATGAATTGTTTGTTACGTGTGCCAATAAATTCATCCTACGTATTAAGTTAAACTGTGTTTAGTAGAATAACACAAGTTACTTTGTCATAATTTAAAGATCAAGATCATTGATGATAGATACACTATGATAAATAGACATATTAATGATGTGTTACCAATCAATGGTTAGAAATTTGATATTCAATTATTATTATGGGCATTAGAGGGTAAAACTATAATAGGTGCGAATTGGACATGCAAGTGTTTATTGGCAAAACAATAAAACTTTTTATCTAAAGATGTTGTAATAAGTTTAAATGATGTTTTTAAAGTCGTAGCAAGTGTTTTAGGACATTTTTACAAAAAAAAAACACCGTATTAGCTATTCTATAGGATGCAGATGCTAGTTGAAAAAAAATGTCTTATAAAAATATGTGTTTATAGGAAACTTTTCAAAAGTGTTTTGTAAAATAGCTAATACGATACTTTAAATTAAAAATATTCTAAAATTTTTGTTAAGACACCTAAAAGTATCCTATAAACCTATTGTGACACTCTTAGATAGAACGTTTTATTGTTTGTTTCTATAAACTAAAGACCATAAAGCAATCTATTAAGATTCTTAGGGGGGGCATTTGGTTCACAAAATGGAATTTGGTGGAATTGGAACACACCAAAGGAATTGGAATAGAATTTGACCACAAGTTTGGTTGACAGAAAGTGAAATGGAATCTCTCAAAAAATTGGAATCTCCATCTTTGTTTGGACCACCCACCCTCCCTCCCCACTTCAGATCCCGCCCACCCTACCTATATGGGCTACCCCATCCGCACTCACCCTGTTCACCTTGGTGTGTTGGGGGTTGGGTGAGTAACGGTTGTGACAACAATAGTGGTGTGGTGATGGGGGTTAGGGATGGGCATGCTACGGTAACAATAGTAAGATGGTGGTGGTTGGAGCAAGGGATGAGCAATGATGAAATTCAAATCCTTCACTTATACTAAAGAATGATATATTTTTTAATTTGTGGAATTCAAAGAAATTCAAAATATTCCATCTATTTCAATATGTGAACCAAATAAATTAATTGAAATTTGGTCAAAGGAATTGATCGTTACAATTCCTTTGAATTTTACGAACCAAACAACACTTTAAACATTATTGACGTCCTCTAAATCTGATTTTATCGCAGTGTCTATTCTTTCATTCAAATTTATAACTTTACTTGGTTATTCAATTTTCTCAAAAATAAGTGCCAAAGAATTTGTTGAAGGGTGCGATGCCTCCATTGTTGCAAGCCTATCTACCCACCAATATTTAAAATCAAATCTTTTATCAAAAATATGTAAATAAATAATACTTTTTTCGTCCTAAAATAAATGTCCACAATTGAAATGATACAATTTTAAACATACATAATTATTATACTTTTTGTTAATCAAATGACATCTTTATCTTTATCTTATTTCTCTCTATTCACAACTCTTAAATATTTGTACATCAATTAAAGGTAAATTTATGAATTTAGTTATATATACTTTCAAAAGTAGATACTTATTTCAAGACAAATATAAATAAATATATAAACACTTATTTAGATACAGAGTAA
>NW_020200684.1:138261-144074 GCF_001531365.2 Cynara cardunculus var. scolymus | reverse complement strand
AATTATTATATGAACATTTAAAATCATCATCTGAAAATAATGATTAAGTTTTTTCAATGATTATTAAAATACAAGTCGAGAAATTAGAGTCAAAATCAATATATTTAAAAAAAATAATTTATTTTATTCATAGATTTTGAAGTTTGAAGGTAAAGAAGAAAGGGGTAAAAGTGGAAAGTAAATAATGGGTCCCAACAGTTGCCGTTAGGACTCGACTTTCCTGCCGTCATGATTTTGACTCCCATCTTACTGTTGATGTGTTTCCAGTTCACATAACGGATTCCGTTACGCTTATAAATACGTACCCCTCCCCTCCCCTCCCCAAAACACATTGATACACACACACACACACACATTCTCTCTCTCTCACATACACACACACACAGTCTCTTACTCGCATCGCAAGTCCAGTGGAGGGAGATTAAGTGTGTTTAAAATGAATGCGTGATAGGGAAGTCACGATACAGAATCTCTGTTGTTTCTTGCTTTTCTTCAGAGATTTCATAATTATACTTTGATTTCTTATTCCACCTTCAAAATGGGGAACAAAGATCACGCTTCTGCTCAACAACATCAAACGCAGATCGAGAAAAACAGAGTCCAAGCTGTTCTTCATCTCCTCAGGAAGCCATCTCCGCTCACTCTCAAACAGGTTTCAATGAATCGATATATCTCTGTGTATCCATCTTCTTCTCATGATCTTCATTAATTTGTTTGTGTAGATTAATTAATTTCTGTTCCTGTAAATCGATCTGAAGAAGTAATCAATTCATCTGTATTAATTTGCAGGAGAAATTTTGTAATGAAGCTTGTGTAGGGAGATTTTTGAAAGCCAAAGGCGAGAGTGTGAAGAAAGCTGCCAAGCAGCTGCGTGCTTGTCTCTCATGGAGAGAAAACCTAGGCGTCGGTATATCATCTTCTTCTTCTTTGCTTTCTATTGTCACCGGTGATCTGTTAAGCTTAATTATACGAATTTACTGCTGATTATTTAAGTGAGGTGATTAATTCTTTCAATTTTGAAAATCGGAAAGCATGTGATAAAGCTACCTCTCAATCAATGAAACATATATTTAGTTTAATGAAATTGTTTACGCTAGAAATCGTTGTTTGCTCATTGTCATTGTAAATCAATGGAGGCTACTCTTTTCGATCTTCCATTTTTGTTTTGTTTCTTAAGAAATCATTTTATATTACTATCTCTATTCTAGAAAAAGGAAATCGTAACACATTTTCGTTATAAGTTGCTCAAATTTCTATAATTATGATATTAATATTAATCAAGGTTTCTAGGTTTTCATATTTGTTATTTGATTACAATAAAGTTATTTCTGTGTCATACTTTTTTTTTAATTTAAACATATATATATATATATATATATATATAAGATAATGACAGTAAATTAAATAAAACTGTTATTGTTTTTGAAGATGAAAAAGAATGAAAATTAGTAATATGCAAAAACATTCTCCCATGTGGTTGTGATTATTATAATATCATTACACATGATTTGTAATTATATCTGATGTAAAAAGTAAGATTTTACTTTTTTGGACCACGGGAGTGAAATTTGAATCTCCTCTTTTTATACATGCTTCTTTCGAAATCATATACCATCCTTTATTTGTTCTATATCTAGTCTGAGAGACAATGCGAGAGAATCTTGCTTTTCGGCTTTGAATTACTTGCTCCATGAATTAAAGTACTCAAAATACAGTCTCATGATTAAAGTAATCTATCCAAAAAAGTTAAAATTAAATTTCACTTTCTCTTTTATAGTTTCATTTCTAACGTTGTTAATTTCCAATTACAGATAATCTAATAGCTGATGAGTTTTCCGGCGAAATAGCTGACGGCATGGCTTATGTTGCCGGTCACGATGACCAATCTAGACCTGTTGCGGTATTGCCTTTTTCATTCCCATTTTGTTCAGCCTAATGATGTTTCATTTTCAACAATCCAAATTCGTCAATTAAATATTTTCTTTCTCTTAACTATAACCTTTTCATAATAATTCAATTTGTCATAGATTTTCCGGATCAAGCAAGACTACCTCAAGTTTCGTTCACAAAAACAGTAAGTTATTACTCCAATTAATCTTTTCTTTTCCAATCGTATAAAAACCATGAGAATTTTCTCAAATATCGTGGACATCATATGTTTTTGCACAAAACTGCTTTACCACATTTATTATGCATGGAGTCTTCACATTAAACGGTGCAATATTAAAAGGATGGTACTATATGCATTTTAATACTGCATATTTTCTTTTACAACATTTCAGAGGGTATTGTAGGTCCTCTAGAGGGTATTGTAGGTCCTCTTATGAATTGGTCAAGCATTTAAACTTGGGTTTCATTTGAGAACCCAATAAATTATGATAACCTTAAGAACTGATGCATCATGTGTTTTTGTTATGATTTTTTTATATAATGTTTTAAGATAAAACTTTTTTGTACAAATTAAAATTAGAAACTAGTATCAAACTTGAATTCAAAAGATAGTATAATGTTTACAGAAAGCCATTGATCAATGCTGAAAAAAAGAATAAAAACAGAACAAAAATGATAAAATTTTGCATGTCTCTCTCCCTCTCTTTCTTTGTATATATAGGTACATGTATGCATTGGTAATATTATAATTTTTAAATGTACAGGTTCACCCGTTTGTTGGTTTTCACTTTGGAGGTTGCAATTCAAACAATGGCAAAATCCGTGGATCAGTTGGTTGTCTTATTTGATGCAAGTAAGTCTCTCATTTTGAAAAATTGGTTACCATTTGACAAATTGTTACATAATAATTTAAAAACTAGATTCCCATATATATATATATATATATATATATATATATATTACTCAATGATTGTAATACTTCTCAATAGGTCAAACAAATACTTTACCAATTACCTTCAAATTAAGACATTATTTATATAGCTTATTAAATCTCAAATTTTAATATTATAATATTATGATACTTAAATAAAATGTTTAGCTTATCTTACACATAATTCGACTAATTCAATGAGACTTTGGAGCTAAAGCAGATTCATATCTTTTTTCTTTGATGTATCACAAAATAATTATTGTAATTTAAATAAAATAAAAATTAATTGTACATTTTTATTATTAACCTTTCAATTTTCCGATAACGATGTCTAGTTGAACACAAAATGATTATTAGTGATATCTTCTAAGGATCGTTATTTTTTTTACAGAAATAAATTAGTGGTAGCCAATGCCACCACTATTTACCTAATAGATGCTTTGAAATTAACAATCAATCTTCAATCCTTAATTTATATTTTTTACAAATGAAAATAGTTTGAGAATAAAAACTTAAAAAGAGATTAACATTGGAAGAGTATCCTAAGGACAAAACATGAGTTTTCCCTTTAGACGAGCTTTACGTCAGTTGGATGTTGGAAATTAATGTACATTCTTCCAACGTTGTCCTTCCCAAAAACCCTCTTTTTCACAGTCTGAAATGCCCCTTTGCCAACCATATCACGCCCCATTCATTCTTTCATTTGTATACACACACACTCTCTCTTTCTCCCTCTCTCTCTCTCTCTTCTTAATTAATAAGCTTCTATAAGTCACGCCTAATGACATAATTAATGTGTAACTTGATCTAACTTTGATGGCGACTTATATGTGTCAGAAAACCGGTAAAGCTTTGTTTCAGAAATTGTCTCAATTAATCACCACTCATTTACTCCTTGAATTGGCAATTATATTTTCCTTCTTTAATTTGGTAACGATGATATTTAAATTACCTACAATAAAACAACCTAAAAGAGCATTATCTATTTTTACACTAATTGACAAAAAAAGAAGAAGTTAAGATTACTTTAATTAATCGTCACTTGCAAATTATATAATCATTAATTTTAAAGTCAAGCACTTTTGTTGGTGGCCATTAATATCATTGTTTTGTTGACCATAGCTATCATGGATGATTGGTCCCAGATAACGTTAGTAACGACAACCCTAGTGAATCTGAATCCATTCAAATGCCTTTTCCTTTTCATTTCAAATTTTATGTTTTTAGTTTGAAACTGTTGTATGAATTTATGAGTTATATATAATAATATAAAAATTATTTGAGTTGAGAAGAGAATGGGGGCAAGTACTGAAGGGTAAGAAAATGCCTGCAGGCTTTTTCAGGTCAGCATCAGGGTTTATGAACTTATTGGTGGCAGCACTGAAGACGATAGGGGAACACTATCCTGGCCGCCTTCACAAAGCTTTTGTCATTGACCCTCCATCCCTTTTTCCATATCTGTGGAAGGTAAAACATATAATCCCACCAACACACAATATCAATATCAATATCAAACCATATATACTCGTACTTTATCAACTTGTGATTTTAATATTTGTGATTGTTGTAGGGTGTCAAGGCATTTATTGAGCTATCATCCATCACCACAATGGTTTCCTCGCTTGATTTTGATGAGTTCCCTGATTTTAATCACTTTACGTCGTACCCACGAGCCGCATCTCTCCGTTTTAATCAAAATAATCCCTCCAAGGCCAAAATCGGGTCTTGCTCCTCTTCACGCTTTTCTTTCACCGTTTCCCACCATTTTGACTCGCTCAAGCCTTGGTATCTCACCTTGACCGACAAACCGTCCTTCAAAGTGGGTCCCACATCCACCCCGGTGCTAGGACCCGCCCTCATATCACCCGTCAACGCCCGTTCCTACTCGTTCGCATCCCCAACCGCAAGAAACATAAATACGATGAGAAAGAGCTTCTTCCCATCAACTCCCTTGCCGCAAAAAACCCAAGTGATGGACCACTCGACCATCAACCAACCACGAACCCCAAAACCATCGTTCCTACACTCACCTGCACTATTCTTCAAGAGGGAGTCGTGCCATGTAAGCAAGATGGACAAGTGTCGTGAATCTTTTGTTCCGTTCCTAAGATTCTACCGACGACCGTACGACGAGATGATCTACCGATCAAAGATGAAGCCTCCCCTCGGAGGTCTCATCTCGATCGTCTCACCACAAATCAGGCGTCGCCACATGTCCGTCTCTCAACGATTTTGATATAGCATCAGAAAGGAGGATTCGATGGAGCAGCGTACATACATATCACATTGACATTGACAATTAATATCTCAAGTGTGTAATTTTCGCACCGCTAATAATTATTAATATATTTGGATTGTCCTATGTAACAAATTGATTAAATGTTGTTTAATTTTGATATGTGTCTTGTGCAAATTAATGCTGTGATGGGTGTAAAAAAGAAATAGACGACGTGCAAACTGGGGTGTGAAATGGCGTGCATATATTTTACATGAATGGCGTGGTCGAAACGCTGAACACACGCATTGGAAATCGATTTTTGCATCTAAATAAAAAATGCATTCAACAAGACAAAAGTCAAATTTAGCTTTTGTTATTTTCTCCGTGTTTTTATTATATAAAAAAGAGAAATATTTGGTTTATAAAAATGAATAATAATAAAAATTGGTATTGAGAATTTGAAAATTGAGTTTGAAATTATAAACAAAGAGATGGCAGAGAGGGTAAGTAGGAATATGTGTCGTTAGGTGTGGTGTTTGTTTATGAGATCACAAAGTCAATCTGTAGCTTCCCATACCCTTTTTCTACTTGTCCTTTCTTCCCATTGAAATTTGACGCTAATTCCAATTTAATACCCACACCTCGCTCCTCTCTTTTAAATATATATTAAAAACGTATTTGTATAATGCAGTAAGATACATCATGATTTTAATATTTTATTTTATTCTTGATCTCAGTCGATGTTATAATATGGCTTTATGTAATTTTGAGAAA
>NW_020200684.1:114798-130931 GCF_001531365.2 Cynara cardunculus var. scolymus | reverse complement strand
ACATATATTTGTTTTATAATATAATAGTTTCACATATATTTAAAAAAATAATTCACATATAATTTCTTCATAATTTGTGAAATGTTTTTTTAAATAAATATAATAACTTTTTGATTAAATATTAAAGGGGTGTTTGGGATTGCTTATAAAAACAACTTATTAATTTATTTCGGTGTGATACCGGTAATAAGCATTTTTGAGTGTTTGGATAAACAACTTATACCGGTGCCAAATCGGTGATAAGAAATTATTGAATAAGTTAAACCCTTTTATCTTATAATAAGTTGATAAATGTTTTAATAGAAAAACATAAGTTTTTCAAATAAACAATCTCAAACACCCCCTAAAATACTTACAAGTTTTAATTATGAAAAGGGTAAATTAGACTTCTTACTTAATAATTTAAATTAACCAATTATGATTACTCCGTGAAAATGTCACTATCCCCTTTTGATATTTTCAACTAATCCAATTATAACAAAAAATAATAATATTAACAAATTGAGAATTTCATCCTCCTATGTATTAATGATTAAATATGTGTAAAAAATAGTGAATGTGACTTAAAGTTTGAGGTAGATGAATTCAATTGAAAAAAAAATAAGTTAGATTAAAAAGTCAAACTTTTAATGTATGTGAAAGTGATTAAATGTACGTGTTGTTTTGTAGATAAAACAACGCATCGGATTATGTAGTGTTAATACAATGTAGAACAATAGATTTTAACTTAAGATCAAACTTATATTATGTTTTTAGTTGATTTTCACAGGTCTGGTTTTTACAATACATGAACTTGCTTTTCACGGTTTTTTTTTATAACTTTTATATGTTTTCTATATGATCTTCAATATATATATATATATAGAGAGAGAGAGAGAGAGAGAGAGAGACGTTCAAATGAAAACCGTGCATTTTTAAGAAGCCGTGTAAACTAATTTCGACCAATAGGAAAATTCCATTTTTTTTCTAATTAAATTTAATCAATAAGGGTATTTCGATCATTTACAATATTTTCTATTAAATATGAAAATTATTAATAAATCTTAATTAAGGAAATGTAATAAAGAAAATTTTATAAATGGTAACATTTAAATATTTAATTATATTATAATATTAAAAATTTGAACTTGATATATTGTGATGCGATTGAATCTGCTGGTGAATCTTGAAGATTGTAAGGCATAATGAAATGAATTCATCAAATCAGGATTGAAATAAAAAAATTAATGTACATGAAACATGTTTTATGAAGGTGAAACTGGTTCATGTCGTAATTGAACAATGAGTAGTGAACTAGTTTCATGGTGAACCACGTTTCATTGATGGTGTAGTTGATCCATTTAGTAGGTGAAATGGAAAATGAAACGGGTGCATAATGTATTTGGTTCGTCATGAAATAATTGCATGATGAAACGGGTACATGATGAATCTGCTCCAGAATCTTGAAGATTGTAATCTGCTCCAGAATATTAAAAATTGTAAGGCTTAAATGAATGAATTCATCAAATCAGGAGTGAAATAAAAAAATTAATGTACATGAAACAGGTTCCATGAAGATGAAACTGGTTCATGAGATGTTAGAGAATATGTATTTTGTTTACAATTTTGCCCTTATTGTTGATATAAAAATAAAATTTTAATATATATATTTTTTAATTTCCTAAAATAAAGTAAACTAATCTTGACCATCGATCAAAAAAATGAATGGATGAGATTGGTTTACACGGTTTACACAAATGGAGACGATTTTCATTTGATCGCTTCTCTCTCTCTCTCTATATAAAGAGAAACAGAGAGTCATAATCAAACAAAGTCCATAAATATTATGATAATTTGGGTAAACTGGGATCATAGAACCAATCTACTCCAATCATTTAATTTAATAAATAATTAATAATAAAATGATGTGATGGTAATTCTTAATTGATAAGGGAACTAAACATCTAATGTGAGTAATTAATTACAAACCAGTTATTTTATTTAATTATCATAACCCCTTAAACAAGATTTCTAGTTTTTACTTGAGGATTATTAGCGTGTGGAAACCTATACCCTAAAAGGCTATAATAAATTGTAAATCATGCAAGTGTACATGACTTACAAACATCTTCCAAAGCAAGTAAAAATGGTAAGAAATGTCATATATCGATCCATAGGGATTTAACATGGAAAAGAGTCACAAAAGTCAACCTTAAAATGAAATTTCAAGAGGCAAATAGGAAGCAATAGCCTTGAGAGATTTGGTGATCAAATACATAAATGTAACAATAATTAAAAGCAGTATGGATGCAAGATCAGGTTGGAATTTCAATAAACAAAGTGCAATGGACTATTGCTGTAACTTACGTGAGATTGTCACAACAATAGCTTTTTACAGCACTACTGGATGAACGACCTTTCGAAGAAGTGCAGATTAAACCATATGGTGGTAGTACACATGGTGATGTACAAATTCAAGCTAGTACATATGTTGCCTTTCTCTCTATATAGTTTTACAACCCATAAGGTTGCAGCAGCTCTCTATAGCCTCTATAACATGATTGGCAATGATATTTGCATTGTCTTCATGTCTAAGATCAACTCATATAAGTAAAATAACATTTATCAATTTGTCAAAGATTACTAAATAAAATGTTAAGCCTAAAGTGAAAAGTAAAGTAATTGTTATTGAAAGAGCAACTATCCATAAAAATTTGATTTAATCTCCCAACATTCACTTACACCCACACCAGGGTGTTTTGCCCAAAATGACTGAATTTAAGTGCGTAAATGTAAATGGTGTAACTGTAAATGACATAAATGTAAATTATGAATGGGAATAGGACGGGGACCCAATCCTCATCCCCATCCTCGTCCCCGACAAGGAATGGGGATGCCCAACGAGAAATCAGAGGTTTTTTCCGTTAATATAAGATGTTTTAAATCAAATATGTTAAACACCACACTCGATCGATAATGGTTCATGCTTCAATCTCACATATTTTCAAAATTTGCTCTTATTGACTATTAACATATCCATATGTCAACAAAATCACAACATCATACGTAACTGTGTGATCAAACACTTTCGACTTTCAACATTGTTTTATTTAAAAAGGCAAGATAACTAACAAAATGTATATAAGAAGAAATGTCAAAATATTATTTCTGAATCTAAAAGATATTAAATCTAATTCATTACAAATAATATATTTAATAATAAAAAATATAATATATTTAATATTCAGAGACAGGACGGATGAGGACCACGTTACCCAGCCCCGTCCCTATCCCCATCCCCGGTCCCTGGTTTTGCGGGGAATCCTTGTCCCTGTAGGGGCGGGTACACCGGGTTCCCAAATGGGGTTGGTATCGTTCCCATGCCTAATGTGAAGTGCTGGAATGTGCAAGGAATGTAAATGAACAAGAAAGTAAGTGAGTAGAATTGTGAAGGTGCTAGAATTTAGATGAAGAGATATGTAAATGGAAGGCTGTAAAGTGAATGTTGTAACGATTGCTGTAGCAACTGATGGAAAGTAAAGAATGTTTTCAAAGTACTAAATTTTTTAAAGTAATATTAAATTAGTAAGGATCCAAAGCTTGTGAGAAGCTTTGTTTCAAATGGCATTTCTTAAACAAAAGAGAGTACCTCAATATAGATAGTAACAAAGGGAATCAAAAGATGTTAGAGGTACAAAAGATTAATATCCAATAGGTAATACCCATATAGAAGTGTAAATCACAAATCAATAACAACAAGACATCTGTCTACATAATCCTCTATCACAAATATGCCACCTAATTGTCCTTGAAGATGCCTTCTTCAAAATATGGCTTCAAAGCTTCATTCTTGATTGAGTCGATTGAGCCAATATCAGACAGTTGCAAGATGTTGCAGCAATACATGTTGTAGCAACACTTTTGTTAGCATTTTATTCCCAAATCCATAGAATAAATCCAAATCCTACATCATAACTCAATAACTCTAAAATCATAAGATACAGATAAAAAGACTCAATATAGGATTGAGAAGAGATAAAATGAAGTAATATAAACTCCTAAACGGGTGCTAAAATGTATACTTCTACACACTTATCAATTACTATTATCATTGAGTTTGAACAAATCGGAGGGTTATTCATAACATGATAACCAAATCTAATCAAATATATAGATTGTTATGAATAACCAAATCTAATCAAATATACAGGTTGTTCATAACATAAATAACCAAATATAATTCAATATATGAATAACTAAAGATAATCAATACACAAATTGTTAACAATATGAATAATCAAATCAATCAAGTACAAACGTTGTTACTAGTCTTGGCCAATGTATGTGATTTTGTTGGTCTTAGAATGTGAGGATGTACATGGAAATGTTTGTAGAAGGGGGGGGGGGAATGAATACAAATACAACATATTTTTCAATTTTTAATTTTTTGCCCTATGACTTGTGTAAAAAAAATGAATTACATATTTGTTATAGAAGTTAGGAAGGTAAGACCTGTGATCCTAAACAATCTGACTGTGACAATATGCTATATATGTATGTATGTATATATATGTACTTATGTACATACGTATGTATGTATGTTCGTACGTATGTGTGTTTCAAAAAATACACATAAAAATGTCACTTATGAAACAAATACATTTTTGGAACAAATGTAACCTAATCAATATAAACCCCAATAACAAATAAAAGAATTATATGATACACTACCTTAAAGTAAAATTTCTTACTAGGGGTGAGCATCTAAACTCCATAAACTGTCGAGACCGCACCACATCACACGGTATAAGCTACTCAGTATAAATCCCAAGCAACCTAAGATGACAACCAAAAAGGACTCAATATTAGAAATATGAAAAAAATGAAAAAATAATTGAAGTGTGAAAGTAAAAGACTACTAACTCATGAGATAGAACAAGACAACACCATAGCCTAGCATAATTCAGTGTTCATCCAATACTCTCACTTAATTCCATATTAGGAGTCACACTTCCTATTGTTAGGCATCTACCACTTGCTGAAAATCAAAATCATTAGGGTTTTTTTGTTGGTTTTCTTCTTTTGAGGCACAAGGTGTTTCTTTCTTCCAACTTTCAAGCATTCTTTTTGTAATGCTCCAGCATTATTATATGTTATGCATATTTTATCTTTTCTGCTTTGACTTGAGTATTTCATTTTTCCGTTCTATGTTTTTTCCCTTCAGTTTTTGAGCTTTTGCTACTGTCCTATGGGCTTTTGTTGCATAAGAGTACACACTCCTCCCCCACACTTGAATGTATCAATATCCTTATTGATGAACATGAAACGGTTTGGCCTTTAGTGGTGCAAATGATTGTGTATGGTCTGGTGTATAAGAAAGAATGGCCTAGATCATGTTTTCAATCAACAAATTAGGATGTCATATTGCTTCCTAGGTTGGTGTGCTTGATTCTAGCCTTAAGGATCAGAATGGATATTTAACAACAAAATTGCTTGGGATATGTAAATAGTATTCACAATATCATGGACTAAAAAAATTCAAAGGGTTCTAGACTCCCTAAATAAAATTGCAAGAATAAAACTTAAAAAAATTAGGGAGCTAAGGGTAAAAGATAATGGACCTGTCCTACTCACTGGGAGTAGGTCATGCTACAATAATAGGGAGGAACTCCTCTGCTTACTTCACTAGTTCTTCTGGGTATGGTGGTATGGTGGCATACTCCTCAACATGATAAAATGCCCATTTTGTCTCCATCACAGCTTCTTTTTGCATCTGCCAATGCCTGACCAGAGCATTTGATCTTCTGATTTTTAATGGTGCCTTGTCATGTTCTTTCAAACAGGCCCGTATTCTTTGCTCTCTTTACTCAAACTTGGCCTCTAACTTTCTTCTCCTTTTCCAGCCTTGATGCCCATAGTGCATCCCTCTTTTCCAATTTCTTAAGGAGCACCTCCTGGTTCTTTTCTTCCTGGTTCATAATATACATGAAATATTTGGTATCAAGGTTAGGTTGAGGTGGTGGTGGAGCTATTGATCTTGGTATTTTATGGTCTGAGTTGAAGTTCTAGCTTCATGAATAGGGGTTGTTGCAACAACCAACACCTTGTTGTGGCAATAGATGTCTTCTTCATAGCTTCTTCAACATTCTTCTTTAATCTCTTGATTGTATGAACTTCAATGACTTCCTTTCCTGAAACAAATTCATCAGTGGTAAAAGAGCTAAACCTTGATTCTTTCTCTTCAACATCTCTTTTCTGATCTCTCTATCCATCATCTCTCCAAAGAATGTCGTCGTTGATCCAAGAACGAATATATTCAAGATGTTCGACTGGAGCAAGATGAAGTTGGCATAGTCTGTGAAACCTATGCTCACCATCATAGTCTAGAAAGATAAGACCATATTCAAGCTTAATGTGCACTAAGTTGGGAGCATAAAGACCTTTCATAGGTAGTGTCAGGTTTTATATTGATAGGTTAGGTCTCTTCGTGTGCTCGAAAAGGGCATCTATTGAGAACCTAGTCTCATGTTCATTTTTGTATGAAGGCCCTTCTTTGATATCTGAGATGATGGTCTTTTTTTCTTGGGATCTGTTGAGGTAAAAGAGGGATGTCAATTACCTTAAATATTCTATTGAAGAGGTTGTTCAGTGCACGTTTGATCACATCCTTGTACCTTAACTTTGATATCTGGATGGCATGTCTGATCTCCAGCCATTCATAATTCCCATATGAGGAAGGAAGGCAGGATAGTCAATGTCGGCGTTCTTGTTATCTCTGAAGATCACCATTTAGCCAAGCATATGACCATCCTTGGTGTATCTAGAGATAGTAACATTGGTTATTTTTGCTCGTTCAATCTCCATTAATCTTATCTCTGCACCATCTAAGTTCTTCATCCCTTATTACTAGCTCCTTTTCATGTTCTTGTTCACCTTTCCTGATCAATAGAGCTTGTGCACCAATACTGTTGTTTTTCATGAACCTTTCTTGAGAGTGAGCTTATTTACCTAGAGCATTGGTCAGGTCTAGACCGTCCTTCATTTGTTGCTTGTGCTTTTCAAGCTCTTGCTCAATTATCAGCGCTTCTTCCTTCTCAGTATCAGTGAGAAAATCGAAATCACCACCTCTAGAGGTACGAAGAGGAATTTTTATTGTGAATTGGTCAAGTTGATTAATAAACTTTGTCATTATTCTAGTTTCTTCTACCTTTGAACACACAAGAAGCCTTGAGGGTCTTCTAATGTCAAGATAGGCATCTTTGTCTTCAGCGTCAAACTCAAGTATGTATAGAGGAGTGTCTTAAGCTTCCTAAGGTTTATTCTTTTGAATGGGAGAATCAAGAAGGAGAAAGGATGAACGAAAAACATTTTTAGGATAAATGGGTGAGATGACTGAGTATGGGATGCATGAGGAAAGATGTATGGGTGTTAAGGGTTCAGGGTCAGGGATTTGAGGAGTGTATAGGATCATAGGAAGATTTACCTCAGGAACATTGAGATCCCCCTCATATTTACGGATTATTTCCAGTTTGTCTTCATTAATTCCTTTGCCTTTTCCTTGGTAAAAATGTTGGTTCTCTGAAGAAGGGGCCCTCCCCTTATGATTCTGGCTCCCTGATTTGGACTCCCTTGGACACTACCATGGGATTTGGTTTGATGAAGAAATCTTCCTTCTCATCATCATCATTGTTGTCTCACAAGTCAGTTCCAGGGTCTAGAAGATCAAAGTCTAGATCATCTTCATCATCATCCTCTTCTATCTCCGCCTCAGGATCAGGAAGTTCAGCGTCAATAGGGGAGGAGGATGACATACCTTTAGTATCATCAGTTGCATCAATTTCAGCATTGCTCCTAGGAAGGAGCTCACTAGCTACAGAGACCAGAAAATTGGTCTCAGCTTCATCAATCATCTCTCCCCCTTTGTCATCATCTTTGGGAGGAGGGTGGCGAATGACAACCTCATCGAGCCTGGGATGGAGTTTGGTCAATGACTTAACTTGAGAAGCATTTGTTTCCACCAGAAGGTGGAGAGTTGAGAGATTAGTGTTGGAGAATGATGGAGCTGCAATAGAAAATGGCTTACAGAGTTACTTTAAAATCTACTTCAGCAGCTTCCTGCGCTCAGAGAGCTTATTGTGCACCTCTTTAAGGTGTATGGCAAATGCACTCTAGAGGGCCTTGTTGGAGGAGGAGTTTTTAGAGACCTCCTTTTTCATCTTTTGCACATCTTCCTTGATGGAAGATGCGTGTTTGTATATTGTGGCGCCATATCTCTGAAGATGATAGCCCTTTTTTTCAGGTGTTGGACGTCTTCAAGTATTGTGTCCGGGATTGGACAACTGAATTGCAACTTGGCATTGGTGGAAGGAGGCTTCTTCTCAGGTTCCTTCTCTATTTTTTGTAGCAACCGCCTTCGTATCAGTGCATGTATTAGGACCCTGAATAGAAGAAACATGTGATTGAGCTATGGAGTTCTCAGGGTCAATGTTAAAAAGAAAAGGAGTAAGAAAAGGTGTTCTACCCACGATGTCCTTAGCATCATCCGGTTGATTTCCACCAAGGCCAGACTTGCCCGTGTCTTCGTCTTGTGGATCGTAGACCAGTATATGAGGGATATTATGTTGATCATCTCTCTCAATGATTTGATGATGATCTCTTTTATCTACCAAAATGTATTGTCTTTGTATTCAGTTTCAGCAATCATCACTGAGTCTGTTCAGTGATCGCTGAACATGTATTGTAATTTGTTCAGAGACTGATATACTTCAAGAAGACAAAACTCACACCACAAATTGTTCAGCAATGTCGAATACAGAAGATGAAGATTAGAGACCAGCAAGTTCGTGATCTGAAGTGGTTTTCAGTGATAACAAGCTCATCTACACAAGTATGAAGTCTGTGCAAGAGTCAGCAAACACTGATGAGACCTTCAACATCATTCTAGTATCCAGCGATCAAATTAATCTTGTCGAGCAAGATTTGTTTTTGTCTTGTCCTTCTGCACACAAGGGAAAAACCCATACCTTTCTAAGTATTGTACAGTACAGAGTCACTCATTTGACTCTAAAATACTGTTCATATACAGCCAAAATGATTGCATACTCTAAAAGCTTGTCACGTGGCATGTACCTTCTGAATGGTATTTAATGCAATGGGTATTAATAGCTGAGTAGTTCTCCTCTCAGTTTTTATCTTTCTTACTCTAAACTTACCCAAGAAGTTACTTCTCTCTTTACTCTCTGTCTAAGAGAAAGAGCCAACAAGTGAAGAGCACATTTTTTCTTACCTTATTTCTTGTAGCAAGTCTTTTCTTATTGTTATCTGTAATTTTGTGTGTATCTTAGATTGTTTAGATAGGTTTTGTATCCTATTTCTTGTGCAAACAATCTGTAAAATTTGTATTGATCTTCTTTATTAATATATAATCTTTAAAAACGAAAATTACTGTGTTTGTATTCATCTCCTCTTCTACAAATTGTTACCTATAAATTCTTGTAGATCGGGCTGGGGCCAACAAGTAGTATCAGAGCAACGTTTGTTTTTGTGTTGTATTGTTGTTTTATTGGCGTTCTATTATCTCTTCTTCTTTTCTAGATAATTTATTCCTTTCAAAATGGCTTTACAAAACACTAGCACAAACTTTCACGATAATTGCTCTCTTGCCAAACCTCCCCGGTTTACTAGAGAAAACTTTAGTTTCTGGAAAAATCGGATGTCTCTTTTCTTGGAAGGTGTGGAACCTGAGATTCCATACTCTATAGAGAATGGACCTTATGTTCCATCCGTGAAAATCCCATTATGATCAAGTAGCAAGTAACCTAAAACAATCAAGAACAAAAATTAAACTCAAATCATATGTATTGATTGTTTCTCTCTAAAAACAAGTTTCTCTCTCTAGAAGCTTTCTAAATATATGAATTCTAAAATCTATCAAAATGAGCTCTCTCACTTATTACAAACATTACAAGATATTTATAGGGATTGACTAATTCAAAGTCAAACTACAATTTCAAACAAATACATTACATGAATTTTGACTATTTTTGACTCTGACTTGGAAGCGTTGACCTCTTCATTCTTCACTCTCGTCTTCATACTCGAGGAACATATTTTGGGTCTAACAATCTCTCCTTTGGGATTCGACATAAAAAATCAGTAGTTAACAAAACTCTTTAAAACGAGACTTCAACAAAAGTTTGAATTTAAAATTCTCCCACAAGTCAAAAGTCTTTAACAAACTCTCCTTTATGAAGACAATCAAACATTATCAACCTTTGAATAAGATGAATCCAAAAATAACAATCTCCACTTTTGCACAAACCATCTTTAAAGCAAAATCTTCAATTTGAAAATCATATTCAGAATCATTCATAAACTTTCTCTTTTAAGGTCTTCAATAGCAGTCAACAGATCTTCAAGAAATCCTTTCAGTCAACAGTCAACTACACTTCAGGAATACATCTCAAAAAACCAAATAAGCTTTGGACATTCATGCTTGAAGCTTTGATACTACGTGTACTAAACTTTTCACCTTCATATCATGAAAGAATCCAACTTTATCAACAACTTTCTTCCAACAACTTTGTTTTAGACTTCCAAAAAAATCTTTCACATATAAGTCAACACAAATCACTAACATCAACTTCAAAACAGTATCAATCTTTTTCATCACATCTACAATATTTAAATCTTATGGCTTTCCAACCTTAGATTTCAAAAGATTTAAATTCAAACTTTCTCTTCCATAAACTTTGAATATTCTTTCTTTCTTGTAGTATATGCACAATCTCTTTTAGTATTCATATCTTCATATATTTGCATCATGTCTTTGATAATGTTTCTCCCCCTCATGATGATTAGGAGAATCCTGAGCATCATGAACAATCAAAGACATTAATAAACAACTTTAGATATTCTCAAAGATAGACACACTTGATTTCTCCCCCTCAGAAAGATAACTCTGTCAGAATAACATTCTCTCCCTCTTAAAGAAATCTTTATCACCACGAGCAATTTCTCCCCCTTGAGAGTTGGGTAATAGTCTAACATAGAAGCACATTTAGCAACTATTATCACAACAATTAATGATAATTGTGTGGCCTATGTTCAGAGTTGGCAATAGTGAATCTCTTATAGGACTTCCACTTATCACTGAAGTAAAATTTCAAAACTAACTTCTCAAACTGTTCTGACAATATCACAAAGATATGCAATTTGATTCACAAAGACTCGTAAATGTGTGAAGAAAATATTATTTAGATATATTTGGCTCAATATGCACATAATAAAGTTCGAAGACCGGAGGTGAGTCTTCTTTTTCAATATATAAATCTTCCGAATGAAGAATAGATAGATTATATGATAATTCTCCATCATATATGAAACAAGCACCTATTGTGAGATACTTGAGTAGCTAGGTGGGGTGACATGAGTAGTCGACACTGGGTCCATGTTTGTTTCAATATTCATCTCCAAAGAATGAGAATGAATAGATTGTATGGCTTCCCAGATAACTGTATTAGTTTAGAATGAACTATATTTAGTTCTTTAAAGTCCTGTCACATTCTCACCACTTTCTTTTAGCTAACAAACACTCAATCTCTCAACATTTTACCTCAAACACTCCCCTTCAAAATATATCTAACCTAGGGATGTGTTTCATGGATAGGTCCTTCCGGCTCTGGATTAACCATTGAAACTTCTATATTCTTAGCACTCAAACAAATATTACACATTCAGAGATATATGTTGAATCTTAGGAAAAACAATGAAGAATAAGTCCTAAATTGATGTATTCAGAAGTCATATATGTTGAACAGGTTCTGAACTGAATTGTTCAGAAGCTAAAGCAATGAAGATATCTATTCAGAATTGTCAAGAAACAAATTCAAATGCTAAACAGAATGACTCAATACGCACAATGTTTAACAACAAATGTTCAAGGATTAGAATGTTTAATTGTGAAGAACAAGTCACAATTTATATAAGATAAGAATTGAATCATTGATATGAAATAACGCACAATGAAAACAATTAAAATTTCAAACAAGTGTATTTCCACCAAAAGAAAATATCAACGAATGTATGAGACGTAGAAATAACTAATTCAAGAAAGTATAACACATGGTACTTCAAGAATAGATTGAAAATCGGAAAAAAAAACTAACACAAGTAAGTTTCTCAGATTGAAATACCACGGTCCTTTGAAAATCAATTTTTTTTAAAACAAAAATGTTCCAAGGTACAAGAAATATCTTCCCCACAAAGATAGAATGAACTTACTCCCCCTCAAACCAAGCATTTGTCAGATCATGTGTTTGAATAATCCGAATTCATCACCACACATGATAAACTTGTAAAACAGATTAAACATATTTTGGTACCCAACGTATAATGGGTCCTTGTATGTTAGATTTTGTTTGGGGAATACTATAAGTATCGAACCATCTATTTGTATTAGATGTTCTAAGTGTAGATCTTATCACTGGGGAATCAGTTATACAGTAAGTACCATACCAGTTATTGTCATAACTGGCACACCTCTGATTGACAAACTTATTTGCTCCACATCTTGAACAACAGATGTTCTTCTTTCTAAGACTGATCAAATGATTAGTAGACTTGACAAAACAAGGTAAATCAGTCTTATAAGCAAAAGGTTTTGTATCACCTACAGACTTGTTTTCAACACAGTTTTCTGTAGCTGATTTCTTCTTCCAAATTATTTTCTCCTTTTTATATTGTTTACCTGAATCAATAACTTAATCATTATAACACTTACGAGAAATATGAGACTGATATTTTGAAACACCAGTTTTAGAATATCTGCTTGAGTAACTGTTAGATTTAACATAAGAACAATTACTCTTACAAACTTTAACTAAAGATAGAGACTCAATAGAACTTGAAATTTTCTTTTCAGAAAACTCTTTGAGTTTATTTAGGAGTTGATTTGTTTCTTTAGTTATTAATCATATTTCTTTTCAAAATCAGATCTCATATCCTTTTCAGTTACAAGATCAGTTTTGAAATCAGATAATTTCTTTGAAAAATCTCAGCTATTTTACTTTAAAAATCTTTTCTTTCTTTTTCAAAATCTTTTATTTCCTTTTCAAAACTTCCATTACCACTTTCACAGGCAGCTTCTAACCATTTCTTTTTGTCAAATAGCTCCTTGGAAATAACAACATTCTTCTTTGCAATATTCTTTCTTTCAATTGCAAAGATTTTCTTTCATCATCCAGACTCTTCTGAACAGTAGCGATACTCTTTGAAAGCTCTAAACACTTCTTATCAGATTCTTTCCTTTCAGCTTCAAACTTAGCTCTTTCTAAAATAACAATCTTCTCAAAATCAGTGATTTGTTGTGAAAGCTTTGTAGTATTCAACTCAAATGCTTTTATCTTGCTTTCAAAAATCTTCCTTTCAGCATCAAACTTCTTTTCAGCCTCTATTGAAACGCCCCAACCCACATATTGCATGTAACACATATTTCATATAAAAGAAATACATGATATCATTCCATTCAGGTTCCTTAGAACAAGAATCTAACATGACCAAATACAAGGTCTAAAAATTTAAAATACATTTCGTGTACTAATCAATCAAAACTGTACATCATAACAGATCTTCAAGCAGAAATGCATATAGGAAAAAATTAAATCTTCCCCTTTCCCTTACCATCTGTACCTCCTGCAACACATAGTTAAAATCACAAAACGATAGTTAAACCGAAAGGTCTAGTGAGATACCCTATTTATGTTATTGCAAGGTGAAAAATCACCAAAACCTTTAGGRAAAATATCATTTCATATATATAACAAATATATGAATACATAGAAACGTAATACCAGATCTTTTCCATTTATCAAGCAAAACATTCCGCTAATTCAAATYTCAAAACTCTGAACCAATCAGGTTCCATATAATGCCATTTTTAAACATTTTCTTACCAAACAAGGTTATATAAAACTTCAGGCCAAACCTGACATTTTCTCCTCAATAACAACCAAACTATGATTTCCAATAAGAACCTTGATCCTAAATCTTTAAGTCACAAAGAAATAAATACTCCGGACCACGGTAGTCTTAAAGGATATAATATAATGAGTTATATCATACAACACACATACAAATGTCACCCTTATATCCAAAGGTACACCTCTCCTTGATATGCCACCCTTATCCCATGGTACACCTCTCCTTGATATGTCACCCTTATCCCATGGTACACCTCTCCTTGATATGCCACCCTTATTTTGCTCATCAAAATATTTTCACAGAATAATTTCAAATAAACCGCAGCCATTGAAATTATTATCAATAGAAAAATATCTTTCAAAACTTCCTTTTTATGATAAAATAACATTTCTCATCGAAAACACAACATTACATTAAATCCGGTCAACTTTGACTTAGCCGGACTTCAAATCCGGTCAACTTTGACTTARCCGGACTTCAAATCYGGTCAACTATCCGGACAACACACAGAATGAACTTTGTCCGATTTACACTTGAAAATAATTCTCAATAACTTTGTCCGGATAACAAGTCCGGTCAATACCCCGCATAAAGCTTGATCGATCTATCACTTAGAATTAAAATCATCTTTGTCTGGATAACAAGTCCGATCAATACCCCGCTCATTACTTAGCCGATTTAAAATAATCTGGCCACCATTTGGTCGTATTCTTACTTCTCAGTTCAAAAAGATAACTTTTCTTACCAATCATAACCCGATCGACACTTAACCGGTTTAAGGCTAAACCGTTCAACACTTAGGCGATTTAGGGCTAAATCGCTCAACCTTTCATCGATTTATAAAATAATCCGGACAACACATCATTTAACTTTTGACCGATTTAAAACAATCCGGACAAACCTTTTCAAGTTTAAAATCCGGATAAAATACTTAGAACAAAAGACTGATTTCTTTCCAACATAAACAAGATTCATACAAAACCAATAATAATTTTTATGCAAAAGAGTTAAGAAATTACTCACCTTATCAAGCTTTTGAAATCAAACACTTGAGATTAACTTGAATCTCCAAACAGAATTAATTCGGCGAACTCTCTTCTTTCTTTAAATTGCACAACTTATCAAAAAGACCAGAAGAAGAAATATGGAGGCTAAGCCCTCCTTTTATACTTTCCAAATCAGGAAAGTCAGCAAACTTACACCGCCATATGCATGCATACATACACCATGTATACATATATATATATATACACACTTATCTCAAGCATATATACTATGTATATATATATATATAAATATATAAATATATATATATACTTTCACATATGTACATACACATAATTTTCACATACCAGCATGACTAAACGTATCAATTTATCATGCAATCTTTTAATAAGATAATCACATATTATTTACCTTGGATGATAACCAGGATCCGGTTATCACATTATCCACCCCTCAAAAGAATTTCGTCCCAGAATTCCTTTAATCAAAAAGCCATGGGTATTCTTATCGCATTTTTTATTCCAATTCCCATGTTGCTTTCGGTCCTTTGTGAAACTTCCACTGAATTTTCACCAGACTTATTTCTTTGTTTCTCAACACCCTGATCTTTCTGTCGATTACAGCTTCCGGTGTTTCCACAAAATTCAGCTTACTGTCTAATTGGATTTTTGGTAACGGTATAGCTAAACTCGGATCAACCAAACATTTCCGTAAATTCGACACATGAAAAGTGTTGTGAATTAGATTCAGTTCTTCTAGCAGCTCTAACTGATATGCTACTGGTCCAATTCGCTTACATATACTGAATGGCCCCACATACCTTGGACTAAGCTTTCCTTTCTTTCCAAATCTGATAACACCCTTCCATGGCGAGACTTTTAACATAACAAAATCACCTATACTAAACTCAATTGGCTTTCGACGATTATCTGCATAACTATTCTAGCGATCTTGTGCTATTTTTATTCTTTCACGGATCTGTTCGATCTTTTCAGAAGTTTCTTGAACAATTTCAGGACCCGTCAACTGTTTCTCATCCACTTCATTCCAACATAACGGCGTTCAATATTTACGTCCATACAACACTTCATACGGTGCTGCTTGGATACTGGAATGGTAACTATTGTTATATGCAAACTCTATCAATGGCAAGTGATCTTCCCATGATC
>NW_020200684.1:100677-111064 GCF_001531365.2 Cynara cardunculus var. scolymus | reverse complement strand
ACTTTTACATTAAAGGAATGAGAGCTAACAATCTCCTTAATCCAGCACATAGCTTTCACTGGATCTCTCCCCAGAAAAGGTTGGTGGTTTGCATGCTAAAAATATTTTAATATCTCCTTCTTTATTGTGAGTGATTGGAGCAAAGGGATAAACTTTTACTCTTTCTGTTTCCACTCTAGCCGGTATTCCCATAATAGATGTCAGAGTTTCCCGCAATTTCCCCATTTCTTCTGCCAACATATCTCTGGTTATATATTCTGGGTGTGGCACCGACCTTTCTTGAACATTCCTAGAGTGGGATTCCTCATGTTCAGAATGTATTTCGGTCCGACCCCTTCCTGAGACTGATTTCTTTCTCTACCTCGTCCCCTTGGTCTTCCCCGACCTCTATTTCTGGACGTGCTAGTTGGAAAATTAACAGGTGACTCTTCCCTTTCTTCAGACTCTGGATGAGCCGTTCTTTCAGATCTTCTAGTGCGGCTAGACATTTGCAGAGTTTAGTGTTAATCATCACATATTCACATTCCCAAATATAATGAAGTATTCAAGTTCAGATGTGTACCTGTAAATTCATAATTACACTGTCCAGATGTAATTAAAATTTACCTTACACACTGTTCTTTTAACTCATCATATTTATTTCCAATGGTGCTAACTATGTCCGGGACTCTTAACATGCAATAAAACAGTTTAAGTATATATGGTATCATGCTATTAAATACCTAAATCCCTTAAACTCAAGCTCTGATACCATTCTGAAACACCCCAACCCACATATTGCATGAAACACATATTTCATATAAAAGAAATACATGATATCATTCCATTCAGGTCCCTTAGTACAAGAATCTAACATGACCAAATACAAGGTCCAAAAATTTAAAATACATTTCTTATACTAATCAATCAAAACTGTACATCATAACAGATCTTCAAGCAGAAATGCATATAGGAAAAAATTAAATCTTCCCCTTTCCCTTACCATCTGTACCTCCTGCAACACATAGTTAAAATCACAAAACAAGGGTTAAACCGAAAGGTCTAGTGAGATACCCTATTTATGTTATTGCAGGGTGAAAAATCACCAAAACATTTAGGGAAAATATCATTTCATATATATAACAAATATATGAATACATAGAAACGTAATACCAGATCTTTTCCATTTATCAAGCAAAGCATTCCGCTTATTGAAATCTCAAAACTCTCAACCAATCAGGTTCTATATAATGCCACTTTTAAACATTTTCTTGACCAAACAAGGTTATATAAAACTTCAGGCCAAACCTGACATTTTCTCCTCAATAACAACCAAACTATGATTTCCAATAAGAACCTTGATCCTAAATCTTTAAGTCATAAAGAAATAAAGACTCCAGACAACAGTAATCTTAAAGGATATAATAGAATGAGTTATATGATACAACACACATACAAATGTCACCCTTATATCCAAAGGTACACCTCTCCTTGATATGCCACCCTTATCCCATGGTACACATCTCCTTGATATGCCACCCTTATCCCATGGTACACCTCTCCTTGATATGCCATCCTTATTTCTTCATCAATATTTTCACAGAATAATTTCAAATAAACCGCAACCATTAAAATTATTATCAATACAAAAATATTTCTTTCAAAACTTCCTTTTTATGATAAAATAACATTTCTCATCGAAAACACAACATTACATCAAATCCGGTCAACTTTGACTTAGCCGGACTTCAAATCCGGTCAACTTTGACTTAGCCGGACTTCAAATCCGGTCAACTTTGACTTAGCCGGACTTCAAATTCGGTCAACTATCCGGACAACACACACAATGAACTTTGTTCAAGTTACACTTGGAAATAATTCTCAATAACTTTGTCCGGATAACAAGTCCGGTCAATACCCCGCATAAAGCTTGATCGATTTATCACTTAGAATCAAAATCATCTTTGTCCGGATAACAAGTCCGATCAATACCCCGCTCATTACTTAGCCGATTTAAAATAATCCGGCCACCATTTGGTCGTATTCTTACTTCTCAGTTCAAAAAGATAACTTTTCTTACCAATCATAACCCGATCGACACTTAACCGATTTAAGGCTAAACCGTTCAACACTGAGGCGATTTAGGGCTAAATCGCTCAACCTTTCCTCGATTTATAAAATAATCCGGACAACACATCATTTAACTTTTGATCGATTTAAAACAATCCGGACAAACCTTGTCCGGTTTAAAATCCGGATAAAATACTTAGAACAAAAGACTGATTTCTTTCCAACATAAACAAGATTCATACAAAACCAATAATAATTTTTATGCAAAAAGAGTTAAGAAATTACTCACCTTATCAAGCTTTTGAAATCAAACACTTGAGATTAACTTGAATCTCCAAACAGAATTAATCCGGCCAACTCTCTTCTTTCTTTAAATTGCACAGCTTATCAAAAAGACCAGAAGAAGAAATATGGAGGCTAAACCCTCCTTTTATACTTTCCAGATCAGGAAAGTCAGCAAACTTACACCGCCATATGCATGCATATATACACCATGTATACATAGATATATATATATATATACACACTTATCTCAAGCATATATACTATGTATATATATATATATAAATATATATATACTTTCACATATGTACATACACATAATTTTCACATACCAGCATGACTAAACGTATCAATTTATCATGCTATCACGTAATCTTTTAATCAGATAATCACATATTATTTACCTTGGGTGATAACCAGGATCCGGTTATCACATCTATGAACTTATCCTTCTCTTTTTCAATTTCCTTTATTTCAGAATCCAATGACTTTTTATTTTTAAGTTCAGATATCCTTTTTTTTTCTTCCTCAAACTCTTTCCTTTCAGATTCTAAAATTTTCTCAATTTCATAAACTCTAGATGTCAATATGGAATTATCCTTTAACAGATCAAAGTTTCTCTTTTGTTTTTCACTAAGATAAACATCTTTACCAAGAAGTTCATTTATGTTTGCTTGTAGAAACTTCTTTTCATCTTCAATTTTATTCAAATCTTGTTCATCTTTTTAGCCCAAACTAAATTTGAATGATTCTCATAAAACACCTCTACATACTTTTCTTGTTCCTTTTTCAGCCTTTTCTCTAAATCAGAAACTCTCTCTTTAAGTTCCTTGTTCTCTGTTTCTAACATAAAATCCATTTCAAACAATCCAGCGAAAATCAAATTCTACGATTAGTTATTGAATATATCAAAAATATGAACACTTGTTACCAGACCAAATGATCGTTGATAGAAACCTCGATTAGAAGTTGATTATGGCAAGGACAAAGTATAAGGACTAAAGATGACAAAAATTAAAACTTAAATGACTTAAAAACACAAGTACAAGGACTAGAAATGTAAAATTTAGAAATTTCAAGTTCAGGGGCTAGAAGTGACAAAAATCGAAACTTAAAGTCCAAGGGTTGAAAGTGACAAGATATGAAACTTCAAAGTCCAGGTACTAAAAATGACAAAAATTGAAACTTAAGCTAACAGAACTAACGGAAAAAGGAGTAACTTTGAAAAGAAACTAACAGAAAGTTAGCTTTTGTTAACCAACTTCATCTTCTTTTTCTTTCTTACTGAGTTCGAACAAGATTTTTTGTACACACAAAATTCTTCAAAAAAGTTAACTTTTTGAATTAAGCTTACCCAAAAACACAAATATAACAAAACTTAAGCAAAATAATGGATCAAAAACTCAAATTTTCTCAAAAACACTTCAATTTCATTAAGAACACCATGAATCCAAAAAAATTTAAAAAAATGAATTTTATGAATTAAAACTTGAAATCTTTGATTGTTCCATGTCTAAAAGCACTTTTTAGAAATGAATTTGTACAAAAACGGATCAAAACAACACTAATTTGCAAAATCACTCTCTAAAATTTTCACAGAACATTTTTTTCTCAAAATTCAATATTTTCAAAAAAAATCTTCGAATTTAACTAATCTTGATGCAATTTTGAATAGAGATTGTTGCAAAATAATTATAAAATGATGTAGTAAGACTTTGCAATCAAAATCTAACTCAAAAAACAACAAAAAAAATATCAAACCTATTTATGTTCTTCATGTTCTTTAAAAACTCAAAAAATCTTCCAAAAATTCAACTAAAATTTGTACAAATCTTCTGTTTAAGCTCTGATACCAATTGAAAATCCCATTATGATCAAGTAACAAGTAAACTAAAACAATCAAGAACAACAATTAAACTCATATCATATGCATTGATTGTTTCTCTCTCTAAAAATAGGTTTCTTTCTCTAGAAACTTTCTAAAAATGTGAACTTTAAAATCTATCAAAATGAGCTGTCTCACCTATTACAAACATTACAAGGTATTTATATGGATTGACTAATTCAAAGTCAAACTACAATTTCAAACATTTACATTACATGAATTTTGAGTGCTTTGGCCTGGCTTTGACCTCTTCATTATTCACTCTCGTCTTCATACTCAGTGATCTTGGAAACAACATATTTTAGGCCTAGAAATCCGCTATCTGTCCAGCAGTGTCTGCAACTGCTATGACTACCGCGACTCCTGAACGACATATTCTAAAGCTCCCTCATCAATGGACTGATGAAGGCAAGAATGGTGGCTTTAGACACTCGTGCAAGTTCTATAATAGTCATGACTCTTTCTGATGAGGTCTATCACTCTATAATGAAGCTTAAAACCTTGAAATCCATGTGGGACACTCTATTTGTTCAATATGAAGGTACTTCTGAAGTACAAGAATCGAGGAAGATTAATCTAGTAAGACAATATAAAAGTTTTCTTTATTGAAAAACTAGATCTTCGTCTGAAGTACATCAATTATTTAATTGTCTTCTTATTGATTTGAGGACATTTGGAAGAGAATATTCCAACTCAGAAATACTGGCAAAATTCCTTCAATGTTTGCAAGAAGCATGGGATTAGTATATTATATGTCTCAAGATGTCCAAGGACATGTCCTCCTTTCTCTGATTTTTCTTTATAGGATATTGCTTAATTATGAGCTATCCCGTTAGCTGAAGAAGAATCTTCTCAAAGACTCCAGGGAAATAAAAAGTTCTTCGTTAGATTTGATCTCTGATAGCCCTTCAGTCGACCCTTCTATTTCTTTTACTCCTTACATCTTTTATGCTTCTATCACTGAGTTAGATCCTTCTAACTCTGAGGACTTGTCAGACGCTGATCTTTCAGAGTTTGATGAGTCGCTGGCCCTTCTAACTAACTCTTTCATGAGATTCGCCAGAAAAAGCAACTGTCGCAGATCTCCTTCGCTGACCATACCTAAAAAGCCAAAGTCAAAACCCATTGACAAGGCTTCAGCGAGCTGCTACAACTGTCAATGCAAAGGTCACTTTACGAGTGAATATAGATCGAAGAAAACTGCAACGCCATCTTCCAACCTCCCATCCTTCTTTAGGCCTCAAAAGGATAAGTACCTGAAACTGAAGGAGAAGTACAAGAAGATAAAGAATCTTCAGCGTAAAGGCAAAGATCTTGTCGCTAAAGAGAATGACTGGGCTAATTCTTCTGAAGAATCATCATCTAACGAGGAAGACACGACCTATCTCTGTCTAATGGCCAATGATGTCAAAGATGAATCATCAGAGACATCATTCTTTAGTGATTCCTCGTCATCAACCTCTACTCAAGTATGTAATCTGAATGAACCCCCTTTTTCTTCTTCTGATAGCCTATCTGCACTAGATATGCTGATAGTTAACATTTACAATGCCTTGAATAGCAAATCCAAAGCTGAAAAGCTTAATCTTGATCTTCAAGAACAATTAGAGAAATACCATTCAAAGATCAAAGAGTTGACCAAGATTAAGGAAAATCTTAAGGATCAGAACCAGACCATTAGCATCGAGCGTGAGCAAGCTATTGTTGAACTTAAGGCTGAGAAGGCTAACATTGAAGGGTGGTGCAAAGCCTCTATCAAGATCTCTGAGATCATCAACGCTCAGATTCTCGCCAAGATAAAGAGTGGTCTAGGATTCTTCTATCATCAGAAAGAAAGTGTCACTGATAAGTCCATGCTGAACTTTGGTACTTTTGTCTCTTCCATTCCTGACACCTTTTCCTCTCAGTACTCTTCCACTTAGACTCCTCTTGAAGGAACTCCCTCGAGTTCAGGACGCAAAGACTAAGGTAAATCCATTGTCAGCGCTCTTCTTCCCAAGAAGGCCAACAAGTCAAATAGACCCATATCTTCCTTCAGCCTATAAACCTTCTTCCTCAAGGACCAGGATCTCTGAACCCTCTCAGATATCTAAGTCAAAGTTGAAAGTGAATCTTTCACCCAATGTATCCAAACCCTCAGTTGTTCCTCCTTGAACAAATGAGAAAGGAATCCTTGGAGCTTGTCCCTCTTTATTCTCTCTAACTCTTCTGGCCCTAAAGCTTCTTTTAACTTCAGGAAGTGTCGTCACCGTGGTGAAACTTCACATTTTGCCAATAAGTGTTCTTCAACTGCAAATCTGGTCCGCTAGCTAAGGTAATGAAAGTAGCTAAAGCTGAAAAAGCAGCCAAGGCGAAATCAGCCACCAAAGTTGTGAAAACGACTATGGTGAAGAAGTCCACTGAAGCCTGTTCTTCAGGCTCAATGAAGACACTTGTTGCCCCTGAGTCTTCAGCGTTAATGGATGACGCCTCTAACTCTGCTGGACCCATTGAGAAATGGGTACCAAAGCAATCTTAATCTGTTTTCTTATGCAGGAAGTCAAAGGCATCTGTTATCTTGATAGTGGATGTTCAAGACACATGACCAGAGACAAATCCCTGCTCACTGATTACAAAGAGGAAAGAGGCCCTTCCATGACCTATGGAGGAAACGAAAAAGGATATACCAAGGGATTTGATATATTAACCAATGATGCAACCACCTTCAGACATGTTGCATATGTTGAAGGACTGAAGCACAATCTTCTCAGCACCAGTCAGTTGCGTGATAAAGATTTCACAGTGAAACTTCTTAAGAACTCATGTTATTTCTATAACATAGATGACAACCTCACTCTTACAGGTTCTCATCTAGAGAATGTGTACGTCATTTACATGGATTCTTCCTTCATTGAGAATAGTTATTTTCTCTCTAAAGCCTCTTTAGAAATCAACTTTCTATGGCACAAACGACTTTCTCATCTCAACTTCAAGATACTGAATGAGATGTCTCGAAAGGATCTTGTCACTGGCCTTCCTCAGCACTCCTTTGCAAAGAAATCTCTTTGCTCAGCGTGCGAAAAAGGAAAGCAGACAAAGGCTAGCTTCAAATCTAAGCAAGTCTCTTTAGTGACTTCTTCGCTTCAGCTATTGCACATGGATTTATTTGGTCCAGTCAATGTGCAATCTTTACCGAGAAAGAAATATACGCTCATTATTGTTGACGAGTTTTCCAAGTACATTTGGGTCTTCTTTCTCACATCTAAAAGTGATGCACCTGAAGAAATCATCTCATTCATCAAACGCATTAAAGTACTGAACACATCAGAGTACGGTCTATCAGGAGTGATCATGGCATTGAATTCAAAACAGTACCGTTGATGACTTCTTTATGAACAAGGGAATCTCACACAACTTCTCAGCTATAAGAACTTCACAACAGAATAGGGTTGCTGAAAGGAGAAATTGAACGATCATTGAAGCCACTCGATCAAAGCTCATCAAATCTTGTCTCCCTACTCAATTCTGGGCTGAAGTTGTCAGCACTGCTTGTTTTACTCAAAACTAATCACTGATCGTCAAGAGATTCAAGAAGACAACTTATAAACTCTTCCGTAGCAGAAAGCCTTCTCTCAGTTTTCTACATATCCTTGGTTGTATTTGCTATATCCTAAACAACAGAGATCAACTTGGAAAGTTCGATCCTAAAGCTGATGAATGAATCTTTCTTGGATATTCTTTAGTGTCCAAAGCCTTTAGAGTATTCAACAAAAGACGACAGACAATAGAGGAATCTATTCATGTCACCTTTGACGAATCTCAATCAGCTAACTTTAAACCCATCTCTGAAGATGATGAAGAGTTATAAATGATATCTCACTATGAAGAACCTGAACCTTCCTTCAGCAATCAAGCGAATGCTAACCTCCCAAAATCTGATGATGATCTATTTATTGTTCCAGATGTGACTAGTAACAGAGCTGAATCCTCTTCAAGGATTGTTGCCATTCCCATTGGTCACTTACCCCATTATACTTTAAATATTGACCCTTCAGTCGATGAATCTCCTTCAGTTACTGAACCTCTTTTAGTTGTTGAATCGCTCTATGAGGCGCTTTTAGCAATCCAACATGTTGCTAAAGACTCTTTTGTTGATGCCTCATCTTTTATGCTTGAACCCCCCAATCTCATAAAGTTATCTTCAACCAGATAAGCAGTGGATGAAATACCATCGAATCCATCAAATTCTTGGTTATCCAAGTGCGGGTATTTAGAAACGTCGCAGTCTAGGCAATATCTGTCTCTTTGTCAACTTCCTTTCTCTAATTGAGCCCAAAAAAATCAATGAGGCTATCAATGACCCAAGTTGGGTCACTGCTATGCAAGAAGAACTTATTGAGTTTGATAGGAACAAAGTCTGGTACCTTGTCCCACGTCCATATGACAAATCGGTGATTGACACCAAATGAGTTTATTGCAATAAGTTGGATGAACAAGGAATTGTAACCCGTAACAAGGCTCGTCTTGTTGCTCAGGGATACAAGCAAGAAGAAAGAATTGATTATGACGAAACCGTCGCACCAATGGCTAGACTCGAAACTGTTCGACTCTTTCTATCCTATGTTGCCCATAGGGACTTTAAAGTCTACCAAATGGATGTAAAGAACGCTTTTTTGAATGGAAAACTTCAGGAGGAACTTTACGTCGAAC
Organism: Cynara cardunculus var. scolymus; assembly: GCF_001531365.2. Lineage (NCBI taxonomy): Eukaryota > Viridiplantae > Streptophyta > Magnoliopsida > Asterales > Asteraceae > Cynara > Cynara cardunculus. Next base: position 102,159 of record NW_020200684.1, on the reverse strand, counting down.
AACCTCCAGGGTTCTCTGACACAAAATATTTTAATCATGTCTATCGATTGGATAAAGCTCTTTATGGGTTAAAACAGGCCCCTCGTGCCTGGTATGACACCCATTCTTCATTTCTCATCTCTGAGAAATTTGTCGGTGGAATGATTGACCAGAGTTTATTTCTTAGGAAAGTCAAGGGTCATATCATTATAGTCCAAATTTATGTCGATGATATTATATTTGGTTCTACTAATATCTCTTTGTGTTTTTGGTTCGCTGATCGCATGAAGAAAGAATATCATATGAGCATGATGGGATGTTGATCCTCTCCTTCAGTGATTTGAAGATAATTCCTTTTCTCTTTCACGTTGTATTTGTATTTTTGTATTTTCAGTTCCAGCGATCTTCACTGAGTATGTTCAGTGATCCCTGAAGAACTTGCATTGTAAATCTATCAGAGACAACAATACTTCAAGAAGACAACACTCACACCAAATAACCTTCAGCAAACGTCGAAGACTGAAACTGAGGATTAGAGACCGGCGAGTACGTGACCTGAAGCGGTATTCAGTGATTACAAGCCTATTTTCATATGTGTGAAGACTGCTCAAGCTTCAGCTAATGATGATGAGACCTTCAGGTCATTCTAGCATTCAGCGATCAAAGGAAGCTTGCTTAGCACGATTGTTGTTGTCTTGTTCTTATGCACACAAAGGACAAAACCCATACCTTTACAAAAGTTGTACTGTACAGAGCCGACTAGTCGACTCTTTGTCCACCAACTTTAGGTAAGGATGTCTGCTCTTGAATAGTGCTTTTGTACTATTCACTGTAGCAAAGGACAAGCCTTCCTCTTAAGGCTTGACACGCACTCTAAACCTACCATATTGCATTAAATGGACATTTAATGCACTGGGAATAAATAGAAGTGTTTCTTCTCCATGCAGAGTGTGCCCATCTCTCTCTAACCTAATTCTTACTTCAAGCATCTTCTAGCTTAAGTAAAAGATCTTTCTTTTAGCAACTTCTTTTCTTGTAATTRCTAAAGCATTGTGTGTAACCAAAGATTGTTTAGATAGGTTTTTATTACCTTATCTTTCTGCAAACAATCTTGTAAAATCTGTATTCATATTCTCTATCAATATATGTTTTAAATTTGAAAAATATTGTATTTGTATTCATCCTCCCCCCTTCTACAAACTTTTCTCTTCTTGTAGACCCTTACGGGACCAACAAGTGGTATCAGAGCAGTGTTTTCTTTCTTTCCTTGTGTTGGACTGTTTTTTGTATTAGTTTATCTCTTCTTAGATAACCTTACTACTTACAAATGGCTTTACAAATTGCAAACACACACACACAAGATAATGGCTCTCTTGCCAAACCTCCCCGGTTTGTCCTTGACAACTTTAGTCTCTGAAAGAACCGGATGTCCCTCTTTCTGGAAGGTGTGGATCCTGAAATTCCACATTACATAGAAAATGGACCATATATTCCATTTGCTAT
>NW_020200684.1:98589-100432 GCF_001531365.2 Cynara cardunculus var. scolymus | reverse complement strand
AAACCTTGACTAAGTTTCTAGAATGCCTTCCTGAGTCTTGGGACACCTTCTCCATGTGTCTCAAGATGTCAAATGACATGTCCACTCTTTCTCTTTCTACCTTATACAGGATTTTGCTTAACCATGAGCAATCTTGTCAACTGAAAAGAAATCTTGTAAAAGAATACAGGGAAATGAAAAGCTCTCATTTAGCTTTGATCTCTGAAGCCTTTTCAGTTGAAACTTCTACCCCTTTTGTTTCTTCTCTTCCTCCCGTGGTCATCACGGAGATAGATTCTTCTGAGGACATTACATAATCTGATCTAACAGATTTTGATGAGTCCCTGGCACTCCTGACTAAGTCATTTAGAAGGTTCGCCAGCAAAAGCAATTTTCGCAGATCTCCTCAGCTATCCTTCAAAGAGAAGCCAAAGTCTAAAAGAATAGACAAGGCTTCAGCTGTCTGCTACAATTGTCACCGACCCGGACATTTTGCAGGTGAATGCAGATCAAAGAAGACTGCGAAGCCATCTTCTAAAGCTTCCTCCTCCCCTTCAGGACCAAAGATGAAAAATACTTAAAACTGAAAGAGAAATACAAAAAGATGAAGAACAACCAGCGAAAGGCTAAAGGCCTTATTGCTGAAGAGCATGACTAGGCTGAATCATCTGATGAATGATCTTCAGACGAAGAGGATAAAGCCTATGTTTGCTTGATGGCCATTGATGCTGATGAAGGATCTTCTGAAGCATCTACCTCCTCTGAGCCATCTACTTCTTCTACTCAGGTACGTTTCCTGAATGAACCCTCTTCTAGTCTTTCTGCACTGGATACACTGACGGTTGACCTTTACATTGCCCTCAATGGCAAATCAAAAGTTGAGATGCTTAATGTTGATCTTCAAGAGCAATTGAAGATTTGTCATTCTAAGATCAAAGAATTGACCTCTGTTGAGAAAAATCACAAAGATCAGGTCATTGTAAACCAAGCCATCACTGTTGAACGTGAGAAAGTTGTTGCTGAGCGTGAGCGAGCAATCGCTGAACTCAAGGCTGAGAAAGCTACCATTGAAGGGTGGTGCAAAGCTTCCYTCAAAGCCTCTGAGATCATTAACGCTCAGATCCCGGCCAAGAAAACGACTGGTCTAGGATTCACCTATGATCAGGAAGAATGTGTTACAGACAGGTCCATGCTTAAATTTGGTACCTTTGTCTCGTCTATTCCTAACACTTCTTCCTCTCAGTCCTCTTCTTTTACTGAGAGTCATCTTGAAGGAACTCCTTTGAGTTCTGGGTGCAAAGAGAAGGTAAATCCACTGTCACAGCATCCCTTTCTAAGAAGCCTAACAAGTCTAATAGATCTAAATCTATTCTTTCAACTTGTAAAACTTCTTCTTCTTCTTCAGGGACTAGGAAATTTGAATCGCATCAGAAATCTAAGTCACAGCTCAAGGTGAACTTTTCATCTAAGGAATCCAATTCCTCAAAGGTTCCTCCAAGAACCAATGAGAAGGGAATCCTTGGAGCTGGTCCTACTTCTAGTCTGATACTTCCTGGCCCTAAAGCTACTCCTGGTTTTAGAAAGTATAAACACTGTGGTGAAAGAACACATGTTGCCAGTAAGTGTCCTTATGCCGCCAAGCTGGTTCACTAGCTTTGTGCAAGAAAGTAACCAAGGCTGAGAAATCAACTAAAGTGAAATCATCCACAAAGGCTGCACCTGCAGTCAAGGTAAAGAAAACCGTTGAAGCTTTTTCTTCAGGCTCAGCGAAGACAACTCCTGCTGAAAAATCTTCAACATCAGACGTTGCAATCCTTACCACTAAAGTCTCTTCGTCAGACTCAGTGAAGACTTCCACTGAAAC
>NW_020200684.1:90069-95806 GCF_001531365.2 Cynara cardunculus var. scolymus | reverse complement strand
TATCCAACAGTTCATCTATGAAAACTCCTATGGCTTCTCCTCTCACTCTTAACAAGGATCGAAATGGAAAGCCAGTAAATATGACTGTTTATAGAGGAATGATCGGCTCTTTGCTCCACTTGCTTATGTGCAAAATATCAAGCTGAACCTAAGGAATCCCATCTGATCGCTGTCAAACGCATATTCATATATCTTAAGGGAACTCCTAATATGGGTCTTTGGTACCCTAAAGGTTCAGGTTTTGACCTTATTGGTTATTCGGATAGTGATTTTGCAGGTTGCAAAATTGATAAGAAAAGCACCATTAGAGGCTGTCAACTTCTAGGTGGAAAGTTGGTGAGCTGGACAAGCAAAAAGCAAAATTCAGTGTCCACATCAACAGCTGAAGCTGAGTATGTAGCCGCTGGTAGCTGCTGTGCCCAAATTCTTTGGATGACAAATCAGACTTGACTACGATCTTCAGTTTTCAAGAATTCCTATTTATTGTGATAGCACTAGTGCCATTGCAATTGCAAAAAACCCTGTTCTTCACTCCAAGACCAAACATATTGAGATCCGATATCATTTTATCAGATATCATGTTATGAATGGTGATATTGAACTTCACTTCATTCCAACTGAGTATCAACTCGCTGACCTTTTCACCAAGCCTCTTGATGAGACAAGATTTAATATCTTGATCAGCGAATTGGACATGTTGAACACTAAAGATTAACCTTCAGTCATTAAACATCACTTAGTAAGTGAAATGATCCAGTGCTCTATCTCTAACACTGAACTCTTATTGGGTCAGCAGACTCGGTGTTTCCTCGGCAGGTCAAATCCTCGTCCTTAAACCCACCGCTCCTGTAGCAATRMAVRAGYATCCCACATCGGTGAGGCTAGGGAGTCTTCTCTTCCTTATAAGGAAGTGGGAGTCTTCTCCTACCAGTGACGCGTTTTAGAAAACAAAACCGTGAGGGGTTGTTGCCGTGCGGGGAAACCCCGGGGCAGCCCAGAGCGGACAATATCACGTGGGCGGCTCCCTAGTGCAGTTACCGGTCCAACAACTCTTGAGTAAATGTATCTACTCTCTAAGGTATGATTACTCTTCTCTTTTCATAACTTAAAACCATCACTGAATATTTTCTCTTTTTCAGTGATAAAATGTTTTAAAAGGCGGTCTCAGTGATTCTCAACACACCACATCTTAAAGTATATATTTATACTTTAACTTAGAAATCTAAAAGATCACTGGCTCTTTTCTTCAGTGACCAAAAAGTTTTTTAAATGCCAGTTTCAGTGACTCTTTTCACTAAAACATGACGTCTTAAAACCATCACTGAATACTTTCTCTTTTTCAGTGATAAAATGTTTTAAATAGAGTTTTCAGTACCCTTTTAACTGAATGACTYTYCATATTCTTAAWAACCTTTTTGTTTTTAAAAGAAAATAGTTAATGCATCGTCTTTATGACGACATTCTCTGTTTACTATGAGCGACACTTTGAGACACGCAAAATGACCTGTCATTACGCTACCTCATTAAATGTCATCCAATCGTGGATGAGAACGTGGCATGTTTTTCATCATGACCACTTTCCTGAACCGTCTTCTTTTTTCTCTCTCATATTTCTTCTCTCTCCTCTTACCTATAAATATGAGATTTCTTCCTCACTTTTCTCTTTACGCTTTCAAAATATTTAGACGAACATCTGCTAAGATTACTCCAAAGCAAGAACTCTCTCTTCAAACCTCTGTTTTGACCTTTCCTCTTCATTTTCAAAGGTCAAAATCTTCTTTCTTACTACGTTATAAGAAATATGTTTAATCTTATTAAGAACTTTGTTCTCTTAATGCATTAAACTGTAAAGATTTTTAATCATCTCCTTCTTGATTAACAAATTTGTTTCTTTATACACATTCTACTTGAAAAACCCTAATCTTTTGAGGATTTTTCAAATGAAGTTTTTTTTGTTTAAAAATTTTTCTATAATCTTTGACCATATACTCTTGGTGTATTTCTAACTAATCTGCTTCTTCCTGTTTATTTTAATTCTTTAACAATATACAAATGGCTGCCAAGAACGTCAACTTCACCATTGACGAGATCTCTATCAAGGCCAACAACCACATTGCTTTTGTTAGAGATACCCTCCACCAGAGCACATTACCAAGAGGCGGCTGATTTCCTCAAACAGTCGTCCTTAGGATATGCTCTCAACCATGAGCCCCTCATGGTTAAGGAACTTCTTCAGCAGTTTTGGTACACTGCTGAGGTGGTCGAAGTTCAAGACGAGGCTGGACGCAAAATGGAGCAAATTCATTTCACTTTCAATCATATGGAAGTGAATTTTAGGGTTTCTACACTTCGATCGGCTCTTCGTCTTCCCAAGGGTCCCTTCGACAGCGAACCCTCCTCCACCGAGATCATCACTTTCCTCGACGCCATTGGCTACCAGTGGCCAATGAAGATGGACTCCAGCGCTCCTCTCAAATCCTTGACGAAGATTAAGAAAAACAGGATATCAGCCGTCTAGCAATACCTGTTTTCTCATTTCATCCAGTGCATGGGTGGAAAAACTGGAAGTCAGAACCAGGCCTCCAGGATCGCCTTGATCATAGGCATATCTGCAATTCAGCGTCACAATATAAATTATGTTGCGGTCATTTTCGACGACCTGGTGCTTAAGCTGAACAAGCGCCAGTGAGAAAAGGTGGTGTCTTACACCAGGTTTCTCTCAATGGTATTGACCAAGATTTTCGAAAGTCTTTACCCCAAAGAAGGAAACCTTCCAGCTTTTAGGCTTGGATCCAGGATTATGGATCATAAGCTGAGGGACAGTGATGTAGCACTTTCTTCCATTATGTCCATCACTTCCTCTTTCTCTCAGGTGGCCATGACAAGGGAAAACCCCCCCACGTCTAGCCAAGCCACCAAAACCCCTTCTAAACGTTCTTCTCAATCAACTCTTGGTTCTCCTCAGAGAGCCAAGAAAGCCAAAAAAGGGACAACCACGTCACTAGCTGGGGCCTCTCAAAAGGCTTCAGTTATTGAAACTAGCCTTACCCCCGAGGCACTTTCTGTTAACCCTTCCAGCTCTTCAATGATTTCTCCCATCACTGTCGTATCAGTGGTACCTTCACCAATCACTTHAGTGACCCAAATCACTGAAAGTGTAGATATCAGCGCCACCACCGCTAAACACCCACGTCTCTTCACAACCATTTTCTCTTCTCCTCCCTCCTTGGTCTTTACACAAGTCGATGATGTATCAGCGACTGTCCTTCCTGATACTGAGACATACACCACTGGACCTGAGGCTGCTCCTCACGATGCTCCTCAGCATACGGATGTCCATCCTCTCAAGGACATTTTTGCTCCTGCCAGTGACAATCCTTTTGATGTCACTGAAGGCCCCTCAGGTATTCCATCTTTCTACCCTTTCATTTCTTCTAACCTTGAGCCTTCAGCTCACACTTCTTCTTTTGCAGGTCCTTCTCAGGAAGTGACAGAGGAAGAAAGAGAGAAAGATGATGGAGGAGATGAAGATGTCGATGATGACTATGATATGTCATCTGATATCAAGCTTCTCCTTCCAGCCATTTATACCGTCCTCTCTAGGATCAACGAAGTTCACCAAGAGATGCCTCACCAAGGCGATCTTGATGCGAACTTCCTTGCCCTCCAGGCGGATGTTTAAGAAGTTCAGAGTCAGCTCCAGACTCTCCAAGAAGATGTTCAAACCAACAACAACGCCATTGTTTTTCTTCACAGCAGGGCTGACGATGCTCAGGCAATAGCTGATCAGCAGACTGGTCTTCTTCAACAAATCCTGGATACTGTCCGTCAACCAGCTCCAGTGATTGCACCTTCTGTCTCTGCCGATGATCACGCCCAGCTCCATGAGACGCGTGAGGYAACGACAACTCTAGCCAATGCTTTGCAAASGCTGGARGATTCAATGGTTCTCCAGCGTCAGCGCTTGGACGAACTCTCTGGCCAATTCTCTCGAGTCTTAGCCAGAGAGGGGGAGATTAGGTCCAATGCTGGTGAATCATCTGATGCTGCTCCTATAGCTTCTCAGGCTGTTGGTCCAGTATCAGCTTCAGTTGCAGTTGAAGCTGAGGCTCTTGGAACTGAAGCAGTTGCTGCTCCTGTAATCACGACCACCGAAGCTACTCTAGCTGAGGATGTCGAAGCCATCCCTAGGGATGATGCCCATACCATCACTGTTGCTGGTGAAGATGATGATGTTGATGAAGATGAAGATGATGATGAAGACGATGATGAACCTGTCATTCCAGACACCAGAGATGATCTAGATGGTGACGACGACAATGATGATGAATATGACTTTACCATCAAGTTCCAGAAGCCATCAACCATCACCAAAGGTGTTGCTCTCAGGGACTCTGCATCCCAGGGGGAGCAAAGGCAAGGTGAATCGACTCCATCAAGGAACCAGGACCCCAAGTCGTAAGGCAAGGCGATCGCTGAAGAAGGTAACTTGAAGGTACTTTTCAAAATCCCTCAACAAACCTTATTTGAAGACTCTACCTCTCAGGTAGTGATTACTTCAGATTATCAACTTCATATCCCATCAACAACATGCGGTCAATTGGAGCGGGTATCTGATCAACCCGTCTCTTGTGCTCCAACAGACCAGCAGATGTCTCAGCTGAAGGAGTCACTCGACCAGACTAGAGTAAAAATCCCTCTTCGTACCTCTAGTGGTGGTGAGTTTGACTTCTTATCTGAAGTTGAAAGACTCGAGGCATTAAGGGCTGAAGAAGAGCTAGAGCTTTAAAAGAAGCAGACTGAAGATAGCTTAAAGCTGGCCAAGTCACTAGCTGCTAAAGTCCTTCCCAAGAAAAAGTCCAAGAAAACGGTGAATGTTGTCCAACCCCAAGATAGACTTCTTTCGATTGCAGAAGCTGAATGCAAGAAGAAGCTGAAGCTGGATGATAAGGACAAGCAATGGAGCGAAGCAAAACTGAAAAAGAGACTCAGTCCCCGCCCAATTATCAGCGTCAGCATCAGCGGACGTTCTAAAGACAGTGGAACACTGGTCTCAATGCTCATCACCAGGGACAATCTTGATGCCGTTACCGAGTACCCTTCTTACCTTGGCCGCTATGGATACAACGAATGGATGGAGATCAGGCAAGCCATTCAGCAATCCAAGTCCAGACACAAGACACTTATCGAGGACACCATCAACGAGCTCATCAAAAGGATGTCCAGGTATGTCAAGGTCCCTGACCGGCCAACTCTGAAGAAAGGTGGGAAGAAGAAACAAAAACTCTATGATCCTAATGAAGGACCACACCTAAGGAACGAACATGAAATAAGGTTCTCCTTAGATAAAATCCTAAAGGTTCATAAGAATACAAATATTTCTATGCTGAATCTTGATTTGCCAGATAAGGGTCCCTTTACACCCAACTCTATGCATTTTAAACCTGAGTTAGGAGTTATATTCCTTGACTATGAAGGTGAAGTCAAATTTCAGAGAATGTCAGAGCTACATCTATGTCCAATGGATCACTTGGTTTATCTTTTGCTCTGGATAGATGATAGCATGCGTGGAAGAGTCGTAGATCTGAAGATACGAAGGGAATTCCTATGTCGAAGAATCCTTGGTGAAGATGTACCTGGTTACATAGATCTAAGTGTTCTAGAATAAGATTCTCTTTGTAACAACAATCCACTTTTCCTTGTAACTTCATGTACTATATCTCATTTCAGTGATTAT
>NW_020200684.1:84710-89042 GCF_001531365.2 Cynara cardunculus var. scolymus | reverse complement strand
CCTTCCTCTTAAGGCTTGACACGCACTCTAAACCTACCATATTGCATTAAATGGACATTTAATGCACTGGGTATAAATAGAATTGTTTCTTCTCCATGCAGAGAGTGCGCATCTCTCTCTCTAACCTAATTCTTACTTCAAGCATCTTCTAGCTTAAGTAAAGGATCTTTCTTTTAGCAACTTCTTTTCTTGTAATTGCTAAAGCATTGTGTGTAACCAAAGATTGTTTAGATATGTTTTTATTACCTTATATTTCCGCAAACAATCTTGTAAAATATGTATTGATCTTCTCTATCAATATATATTTTAAATTTGAAAATATTGTGTTTGTATTCATCCCCCCCCCTTCTACAAACTGTTTCTCTTCTTGTAGACCCTTACAGGACCAACACTTTACTTTAGTGATAACTGGAAGTCCTATCAGAGATTCATTATTGTCAACTCTGAACATAAGCCACACAATTAATTTTAGTTGATGTGATAATAGTTGCTAAATGTGCATCTATGTTAGAATTTTACCCAATATTCAAGGGGGTGTGCGATATTCAGTCTTTGATTGTTCATGATGTTCAGGAATACCCTAATCCTCATGAGGGGGAGAAACATTATCAAATACATGATGCAAAGATATAAAGATATGAATGAAAAGTGTTATTTCAAGAGGAGTAATTTGATTAAGGAAGAGAGATGATATCAAGTGAAGATAGTTTCTGAAGATTATTGCTGATTGTTGAAGATTTTTTTTAATTGTTATGTTTAAGGGGGAGTGAATGTGAAAATTATTTCTAATCTGATTTCAGGAAGAGATTGTTGAAAAGATTATTTGTTTGCTTTAAAGAGAAATTGTTTGAAAGTCTACAAAGTTCAGGAAGAGATTGTTAAGAAAGTTTGTTTCTTGAAAAAGATTATTAAAGATTAAAAGATTGTTAAAGTTTGATAAGGATCGTGAAGAATCGATGTTTTGAAGAAAGAGAATTTGATGCTAAAATGAGGAGTTTCTACAATGTTTCTACAAAGAGGAGAATGTACAAAGTTTTAAAAGATAAATTTTGAAGATATCAAGGTGATGATAATTTCTGAAGATTGTTGCGGTTAAAGAATCTAAAGAATTTGCTGATATTTTTTTTAAAGATGTTTTTTAAAGCTTGAATCCAAACGGGAAGTTAGGTTCAATATTTTGTACTTAAATGTTGTATCCAAGCTTTATGTTTCTTATGTATAAATAAGGTGCTTTGTTATAGTTTGGAAATGATATATAGAGTGTAGAAGTGTTGTAAGAGGATTAGTTGGTCAAGTTAGTTTTGTGTAGAACCTTTGAAGATCAATCTAAGTCTTTGAAGAATTCTCTCTCTCTATCTCTACATTTCTATTTCTGCCATTGTTGATTTAATTTATGTTCTTATTGATTCATGTTTTGATTGATTAAACCTGGGAACATCAGAGTTTTTAGGTAATAGTTTCTAGGGGAGTGAACACAAACACAATAACTTTCACTTTTATAAATTATACATTGATAAATAAGATCAATACAAATTTTGCAGATTGATTGCGGCAGAGATAGGATACAGAATTTATCTAAACAATCTAAGATACACATAAAATACATATATCAATAAGAAAAAATTTGCTAAAAGAAATAAGGTAAGAAGAAATATGTTTTTCACTTGTTAAAGTTGGTCTTTCTCTTAGACAGAGAGTAGAGAGATAAGTAACTTATTAGGTAAGTTTAGAGTGAGTAAGATGATAACTGATAGGAGAACTACTCAGCTATTTATACCCCATTGCATTAAATGCAATTTACAAGGTACAAAGCACGTGGCAAACTTTTAGAGGAAAGTTTGTCCTTTGTTACAGTATACAGTCCTTTTGGTTGTATATGAACAATCCTCTTTCATAAAGTAGGTAAGAACGTTTAGAGCCAAAGAAGTGGCTCCGTACTGTACAATACTTAGAAAGGTATAAGTTTGTCCTTTGTATGCAGAAGGACAAGACAAAAATTAATCATGCTCGACAAGATTCATTTCATTGCTGAATACTGGAATGACGTTGAAGGTCTCATCAGTGTTCGTTGAATCTTGCGCAGACTTCACACTTGTGTAAACGAGCTCGTTATCACTGAATACCGCTTCAGATCATGAACTTGTTGGTCTCTAATCTTTAGCTTCTATCTTCGACATCGCTGAAAGATCTGTGGTGTGAGTTTTGTCTTCTTGAAGTATATCAATCTCGGAACGAATTACAATACATATTCAGCGATCACTGAACAGACTCAGTGATGATCGCTGAAACTGAATACAGAGATTATACACTTCGATAAATAAAAGAATCATTATCAAATCATTGAGAGAGAGGATCAATAAAGGTGTTTAGTCATCATTGCTGGAAATGGTATAGACATGTATTAAAATGATGTAAAAGTAAAGTGTAAGAAAAGTAAAGTTGTGTGAAATGTAAGGTGGCAAAAAAAGTAAAGTGCATGAAATGTGAAGTTTGCAGAATGTAAATTTGTAGAAGTGTAAAAGTGCTAGAAAATGAAAAGTGCTCAAAATGAAAGTATGTTGGAAATCCTAAACTTGTTGTGGGAAGTAAGAAGGTTGTTGTAGCAACATTCAACAATAACCATAAGATTAAGAATTTGAAATTAAAAATTCAAGATTATACGAAAGAGTTAGAAAGATCAAAGATTAGAAAAGCTTGGTCCCCTTCTATTCTAAGGATTACAAATTCCATCCTATTTATACTAAAGAGGAGGACCAAAGGATAATAAAAATGTACTAGGGGACACATTGTCCAAAGGGTAATATCCAAGAAAAAAGTCAACTTCTATTTCCGTCTTCCATCAGCTGAGCTACTTCTAAACCCAACCTTGCTTCAAAAAGGGAAATTTGTCTTCAACTAAATATTTGTAACATAACCAGATCATCAACTGAACTAGTTTCAGATGTTGTGACACAGGCTGCTGCAGCAAATCAACAAATTACTTTTCTTTATCTTCTTTAACATAAACATGACCAAATTCTATAACTTAACTCCAAACTCAATAAAAGTAAAATAAGAATAAAAGTACTTAATGATTAGGATAATAAAAATAAGATACAATAAAATCTTAAAACTGGGCAAACAATAGGTATGTCGTTACACTTATCAAATAGTAAAGGTATACATGGGTGTCCTTTCTATGTTTTACTGATGATCTTCTAATCATTAAGTTCATAGAACATTTGATGTTCAAAATAGGATTACTGCTAGAAGCATGAGAAGTCAAAATGTAACTGACTTAAAAAATATAAGCTTGTCTACCTTTTTTGAAGATATAGGTGTGTCACTGTCACATAACTTCTCAGACCAAGGACATGTTAGCGAAATGGTGGTGTTGAGAGAAGGAGTAAAACTTTAATTAAAGTTGACACACCATGTTAAATGAGGCAATATTCCAATAAGTTTTTGGGTTGAAATATTTAACACTATATGTTTCATTCAAAACAAGCATGTCATAGTTACAAAACATCGAAATAATGCTTATGAACTTATTAATGGTCGAAAGACCAAAATTAGCGTACTCTATATTACCGGGTGGTTATGCTACATTTTGAACAACAATGAGTATCTGTGTAATTATGAATGAAAGATCTTAGTTGAATATTTCCTAACTACAAAAGCTTTTAATGTTTACAACAAAAAACTCAAGATTAAGAGATCATCAATGTTAAGAGTATCATGGTTTAAGAGTTTGCTTCTGTAGCACGTTGATGTATTCAAACCACTACAATGTATTATGATTATATTGCACCTTCGGGCCATCAGAAGTATTTGAGAAGTTTAAAGATGGTTAGCATTGGTGGAAACTTAAACCAAAAGGAAGTTGAAGGTGTTAAGGTTGGATAAAGATTGAGAATTCAAAAGTGGTAGGTTCATATTCTTTTGCAACGAAAATGGAATTCATTGAGAATTCAATCCCTTATGATCGACAATCGAATAAGGTAGCAAAGCAAATGAATCAGACATCTTTAGAGAAAGAAAGATGTATGTGGCTAACTGCAAGTTTCCCTAAAGTTTTTTTGAGTTGAAGAGATCTGGGATTTCATCAACTTGTCACTCGTAGTGGTTCACATCAAATATTGTTTTCTTGAGTGATTGTTGATACCATTTATGTTTGGGGAGTGTTAATGGCACCCCTTAGAAGGGGTGTGTGATTTTCTTTGAAATTTTACCAATCAATTTTTTTCATAAACATCAAATCAATAATCATATATTTATATTTTATTAATTTTGTTTTATTTTATATATTTACATTAGAAAAATATATATTATTTTATTATTTTTATGTTATTT
>NW_020200684.1:83472-83824 GCF_001531365.2 Cynara cardunculus var. scolymus | reverse complement strand
AAAAATAATATTTTTTAGTAATAATAAAAATTTTAGAGGGTAATAAATAATATTTATTATAATAATAATATATTTATAATTAAATAAACTAAGTAAAATGAAATTAGTATAAAAAAAGACAAGAAAAAGACAAAAACAAAAAAGAAACAAAAAAAATGATTACATAAACGAATACGAGTGGCATTAGCAAATGATAGGGGTGTCATTAGCCTCCCCTTATGGAGGCAACAAGCATGCCCATATATATATATAGGGTTAGGTTCACGTGACACCAGCCTGTTTTCGTGAGACCCGTGAGACCACATTTTTACACGTAAACTTCACAGCAAAAACACTGTGAAGGTTTAAAAAA
>NW_020200684.1:80083-83057 GCF_001531365.2 Cynara cardunculus var. scolymus | reverse complement strand
ACTGTGAAGGTTTAAAAAAAGTCGAACCTTCACAGCAAAAACACTGTGAAGGTTAAAAAAAGTCACCTTCACAGCATTTTGCTGTGAAGTTTCAAGTGTAAAAAGTTGGTCTCACGGGTCTCACGAAAACACGCTGGTCTCACATGATTCCAAGTCTATATATATATAAGGTTTACTTTGCAAACCACGTTATTTGTACAAACCGTACAAACCTCATTCAACCAATAATAATTTTTCATTTTGTTCATTTTTTTCTAATTATGAGAGGTTGATTAATCATTTTTATTATGGAGGGTGTTAATCATGAATATTATCATCTTCATTATATTAATTTTAGAGAAATACATGAAACGGTTTCATTAAAATTTCATTAAGTATTATATGAACTAATTTCATTACTGTATATGAAACAACTTCATTAAAAAAAGTATTATATGAAACAATTTCATGAAAAAAAAATTCATAAGATTAAGCAATGAAATCGATGAATGAGGGTGGTTTGCACGGTTTGTACAAATTGGGTGGTTTACATTTGATCGCTCTTATATATAACCTATATATATGCGTGTGTATATGTATATATTATACATATATTAGTTTGTTCATATTATTTTTTTAATTTGTTATCGAAGTTATTAGAAATAAAATCTTAATAAGACTACCAATTGGTTTTAATCAATTAAATATTAATGAAAATCCATCAGTAATATGTCAGTAATTTTATCGATTTATAAAAATAACATATACGGACGGATTACCAGCAAAAATCAGCGAACCCATAGAATTCCGATCCTATCTTATGGAAAATTCGGTCGGTGAAGCCGTGAAGGCCTGTTTCTCACAGAAATGTCTACTAATAAGAACTTGGCCTCACTACTGCCGAAGGGTATACAAAAAAGTCTCGTGCCGAGTCGAACTAAGCTCCATTATATGCCCCTTAAGACGCAACGGTCCAAGCATCACTTACTTGTGTCCGAATTCATTTATAAAGAAAATAGGTCATATATAATTAAGGTGCAATATGTAGTGGCCAGTTGGTGCTACATCTATGATCTTATTCCCTACCTGCACACAGGAAGTATAAATGTTTGGTGTGAAAGGATCAAGGCAATTAGCAGTCAAATAACTGAGCTTCTTTCAAACTGGTATTCATATATAACGACTTGTTTCTATTCCAAAATCCAAGAGTAGCACTGCTTATATGCCACCTAAATTTTCAAAAGATGCCCTAAACAAATAAGCCCATCCAAAATAAATAAATACATACATACATATATATACATATATATATATATATATATATATATATTTATATGTATATGTATATAATAAGAAGTGTAGCCAGTGGTGTGATGATGAATGGGGATAAAGCCATTTTGAACCCTTGATGAGTTGAAGGTGGCAGAGTATGTTTTTGTTCCTTTGCTACAGAAGTGATCTGACTTTTGAGTTTGGATGGTACAACAATGAATGCGTGTGGTACAAGTACTTGATGCTTGTATTGATGATGACGATGGGACACCTGAACGTTGTTACAGATAATAAAGGTTAAAATGGGTCAGAAAAACATATCTCCAAACAGCCTTTTCATGGTGTAATTATGCCATCTCAACTGTAGATGCCCCCCTCGTCTGAATATTGCTGGCCGGTGTATATGGGAAAAGAAAGTTTTTGTTCATTTCTCATAGTAAATCGATATTTATGGACTACACTTTATTAAACATTTGTTGCCTTTTTATCGCCATGGATTCGGTCATCTTTACCACATATTTTACTTTACCATAACCTTTAACTAAATTGGTTGTTAATTACAAAAACTGAATGATGATTGGGTTAAACGGTTTTATGTTATTTGGTTTTTGAGTTAAACTCTCCGGTTAATCATGTTTCCGTTTATTTAACGGTTAAACTAATCAATAATCCGAATAAGACATATATATATATATATATTGTATTATAAATCATTTGATAAAAACTCTTAAAAGCAATTTCTTATACATAAAATAGTGTATATTGATGCATATTACTTAAAATCCAAAATTACAAGTAAATCTATACTATATTATAAAGCATTTGATAAAAACTCTTAAAAACAATTTTTTACACATAAAGTACTGTATATTGATGCATATTATCTAAAACCAAGATTACAAGTAAATTATGCATAAGTACAATTTATTAAAGTTCCATGTTTGAATTCATGTAACTAAATGCGGATAAACATAACAAAATATAGAATAAACATCTCATTTTAAAATATAAAAAATCGAAAATATAATTAGAATAATTATCGAGTTCTAACAAAATAATTAATTATTATCTTTATAAGAAAATTATATTATTAAACCAAATATAAATTACTTTGTTGTTAAACCTAAATTACATTATAAAAAAATTGAATTAAAAAATTACACAAATAATAAAAACTTTAAATAGTTAATTTGATACTAATATCGATATATTTTTGTCAAAATTTTATGATATCTTCAAATTTATATTTTATTAAAAAAAATAAAAACATTGTCGCTTTTTCAAAATCACATAAGACCATACTATAACATCGACTGATATAAAAAATAAAATGAAATATTAAAATCAAGATATATTTTACTGTATTGCACGAGTACCCTTCTTTGCTTGATAATAAGAAACTATTTCAAATTATTATTAGTGATTTTCATTTTTCATTGCTATTATTTAAAAAACATTTAATTTTTTTGACTTTTTCTTATTAAGTTGCATGCAAATTAAATATTATAGAGTAATATATTTCTTAAATAAATATGCTACATTATTTTTGAGATATATTTTGTTTGTAAAAAAGTAACATTTCTTGTTTTATGTTGTTCAAAAAAATACATATATTTTAAAGTTCTCTCTAAGATGTTAATAAAATAAATTGTGTTCTACAATTTTTTAATATTGTTATATTAATAAATAATTCAAAAAATATAATTAATTTAATATATTTATA
>NW_020200684.1:72296-79693 GCF_001531365.2 Cynara cardunculus var. scolymus | reverse complement strand
CTAATAAAAAATAGTTAGAAAGTATATTGTTGTAAAAAGTACAATGCTATAATAAAGAAATTTATGAAAGTAAATTACTATTTTATGCATTTTGCCCAATTTTTAAATAATGGCTTTTTAGGTATTTTTAAAAATCTTATCTCTGCTCTCCTCTCTCCCCTTCGGCGTGAACATTCCATTGCATACACGTTGTAATACATTAATTATAATCATTCTCTCTTTATAGATACCCACTAATACTAGTATATACACATTGTGATACCCTAATATAAACAATATGATACACTGTAAACAATAAAAACACATAATGTAATTCAAAGGAAGCAACGAAAATACACTTTGTGTTAGTGGCATAAAAAATTCAATGGTGGAGAGTTATCGACGCAGGCGCGTTTTGCAGAAGGATCGACAAGGAATCAAATCATATTTATAATCTAGGCTAGGAAAGAAGATGACTATGAAAAAAAAATACTAACATTTACTCTGATGCATGGATAATCGCATGCTAAACAATAGCTTAATTAAGTGAGGGCCAAGCCGGTCTAGCCACATGATGGTCGTACAAATGAGTTTTTAGGCGGTTTTGATCGCAGGTTGAGCCGCATGGATCCTATGTTTGTTTCTGTTTGTTTTTCTCGACTTGCTCTTCCATTTCTATTGTGACGCTCTTTATATCAGTTATGAATTTCCTATTTAGGGGGTTATGACTTTCTTATTTACGGGATGCATATATAAATTAATTAAGCATATTCATAAGTTGTATTTTTTATTACTAAATTACCGTTTTCTATTTATTTAATAAAACCAACCACTACAATACAATTTCTAATTCAAAATCTAAAATGTCATGTCAACTTAAGAATTATATAGAAATTATTCCCAACTATAAGGACTTTAAACCAATTTCTAAAGGAACAACACTACAAGAAAAATGACCTTCAGAGAAACTTTTGTTTTGTACTTAATAGTCTTAAAATTTTCTCTAAAGGTTTTATAGAAGCTTTCCATTTCCGTTAAAAAGCTTCTCTATGTAAGGGTAGGTAAAGGTTTTAGGGAGAGTTTCACAAGGGTGTATTTTTGTTAGCTTTTAGAGACATTTTTTGGGGGTTTTAGATACATTTTCAAAGTTTATCTAAAGGTTAGTCAATTTTCTTTCAAAATCTTCTCTAAAAGTATTTAATTAGTGACGATTTTAAAGTATTGTGATGGTTTTCTAAAAGGTACTTTTAGAGAAGGTTTACAAAAAAACTTCTCTAAAGGTATTGGTATTGACTTTAGTGACATTCTATCAAAACCTTCTCTAAAGATATCATTTAGTTACATTTTATAAACTTTCTCTAAATCTTATCTTTAGATACCAGTATTCAAAATCTTTAAAGCTCATTTTTAGATACACTTTTAGAAGGTTACTTTCTTCTCTAAAGCATTAATACTATTATTAAATTCATTCATATATTATCTATAGATTCATATAATTATATATATTACTAGTTTTGTGTCCGTACAATACGACGGGATGACAAATTTTCTAATAAGCCTAAAACTAAAAATTAGTGCAACTATTTATCAAAAAAAAATATAAAATTTATATTTAAACATTCGATCTTTCAGTGGAACTCTTACAAGTTACAAATGGTTTAGGGGCTATTTGGCGGTTGCTGAATGGTTTAGTGCAGAATGGTTAAGTGGTCAGAATGGTTAAGAGGGCCAGAATGGTTAAGTGCTGAATGAAATAATGTTGTTTGGTAATTGTTCTCTGAATGACAACAAATTACCATTTTAACCCTCTGTATGATTTAGTACTTAATGAAATATAGCTGTTTGGCAAATATCTGAATAAAACAATTATTAGTACTAAACTCTATTATCAAGTGGCAAAACAGCCACTGCTTATAAACAACCCCTTATATACAATATTTACAATAGTGATTAAACAGCCACTGCCTATTTGCAACTGATTCTGCTTTGCTTTCGATTAGTTTCTGCTAGACAACAAGTATATATATAAATTGGACATCTATTTTGGTTGATGATATCTTGCTAGTAATAAAGAATGGCATCCAACCTTTACCACTTATCATTATCACTTGATCAAGAAGCTCATCAATGAAGCACCATAAACAAAACCAAGCCACTGTTTCCTAAAACCATGAATCCACATAGACAGAAACCTAGCAACATGAGTAATTATACTACAATTAGGAAATAGTACCCAAATTAACCTGCTTATGCTTAAACAGTCTCTACCTCTACAATACCCAGATTAACCTGTTTATGTATAAAAACAGTACCCATGGGCTCAAAGCCACTGTTTCAAGAAACCTCATCGTGTGATTGCAAGGTTTAAACATAAACATTGAAGGAGACGGTAGAGGAAGCAGATGTAGGGAAGCGGGGAGATCGATTTTAGGGAAATACCTTAAGTGAATGACGACCGTGGAAGCAGATGGAGGGAACGGTGATCGTGGAAGGAGATGAAGGGAACGGCGACCGTGGAAGGAGATGGATTATCACAGAAGGAGACAGTAGGTGAAGCTGTGGAAGGCGACCGACGATGGAGACGGTGGTGGTCACCGGTGATGGAGACTTGGGAGGCGACAACCGGCCGACCTGGGGAAGGGGACGAGACTCGTGAAGGCGACGTTAAGAGAGAATGGGACGGCTGGAAGAGTGGTGTGGAGGGGTAAAGAGGGAACAAATGCAATCTGAATGGTTTAGTGAAGCTCTAGATGCAAAATGGTTAAGAGGTTATTGTAACCATTAAGAGGATTGTTTTTTTTTGCCAAACAAACCTTACCTCTTACCGATTAAGAGGTTGGCTCTTAATGTCACAGTTAAGAGCCAAATAAACAGCCCCTTAGTGAAAAAGAGAATCAAATGGATAAAATAGACGTACACATTTTACTAATACATTCTTTTGTGTGGATAGGATGGTCTAGCCTCAACAATTTCTATAGAAAAATTCATAAACAAACCAAAAGTGAATGGAGCACGTGAAGCCTTCACAACATGCAACTTTTTATCTATAATAAATACAAGTGAAGCCTTCACAACATGCAACTTTTTGTCTATAATAAATATAAGCAACATGAACTTCTAATCAATAGTCAACAGTAGGAAGGAGCATCGATGATTTTCTTTAATCAAGTTACACTTTCATCCAAAATACAAAAGTAGAACATTTTCTAACAAATAAGGATGTACATAATTGATATTGTTATAATTTAAAGAGATTTGTGGTGATTGGTTAATTGTTATACAATACCCCTTATCCGACCTTTTTGTTCAAAATTTCTTCGTTCGTACCAAACTGCTACTGCATATATGAACAGGGTCGCTCAATTATAGAAGCTATGGATTTACTGTGAATGAGCTCGACTGCTTCTCATCCAAACTTCCTTTAAATTCTGTGAACTGTGGGTTTATTTTTGTTCAACAGCTACTTCAAATGCTCAACAGCTACTTCAAATGAACTGTGGGTTTATTTTTGTTCCTTCACCTCCAATTATTTCCAAAGATGAGGAATACACTTGCAGCATGCCTACATTTTTTATTTGTAGTTCTTTTTTTTATTTGTTTTTGGTGATGGATGATACAAGCATTTTGAAAAAGAAAAAAAAAAAACAGGAGAGGCCAGTTGGCAAAAAACCTAACATTCTAAATATATGAAAGGGTCTATGGCCTAAAATGCAATTAGTGAATATGTTAGAACCTATAACCAGATGAAAATTAGCAACCTTACCTTTGTGTCAATTTTATTTCTCTAATTTCCTATTAGTCTATTACATGGCCATTTAATCTTAGAGTAGATAGTAAGATCGTCTGACACTTAAGTTATAGTATTTGTAAGGTGTTTAGCTGAAGCATATATAAAAAATCAATGGTTGGAACAAATTGAAAACGGCATGACCGACATATGTGAGTGTGCCCTTGCCACCGGAAATATAGGGACAAAGTAACAAGACATAGTGTAGAAGTAAGGCTTACTGAATTCCACTACCATCTGAGCACACACCACTCTCTGTGCAACTTCTGGGACTCCCATTCACACCATTACTCGCAATAGCTCCTCAATCCACATAATTTACCATGCTGATCACACATAATACAACAAGCAACCATGCATATAGAATTGGGAGATCAACTCATACTAAAAAAATAGGTAAAACTGTCAAGAATTGACAACACCATGTCCAAAGTCAGCAGGGAAGATAAAAATGGTTTCAAACTAATCCCATTTCAGCGTTATATTCATTAACCACTTTGATGCAATCCAAGATTTCACCTAGAAATCTCATCTCACTGATAAAATTGTTGAACCAATTACTAAATGTTGCTCACTTTTACACAAGCCAGGGGCTTTCACGGAAGCAGCCAGTTGAAATGATTGTCAAGTAAGGTTACATGTTACAATGACAACTATTGATCATTCCCTGTTTATTACACCTCCATTTGAAAAAAAAGTAAAAGATAACTAACTAACCAGTAGCCAATCATTGTAATCCTAAAATTTTGCCATTTGCCAAAAAAGGGTAGGTAATGATTTAGAAGAGACAAATTACCTCTTGGCCAAGGATGCAAATATTGGAGATGCAACAAGAAGTCCAACCATGAAAGCAGAGGATATGGCACCATCTCTAAAATTGGTCAAGTCAAAATCACCCCTGCAAAACAAAGAAGGTAGAGAAAACATCTGAGCAATGATGTAATAAGGTAACACTGTAACAGAACACACATAAGAACTATTGGAGCTAGTTACTGATTTCTGTCAAGAGTTCTGCATATACCATCATAGTCTTAATGCTCAACAACTACTTCAAATGAACTGTGGGTTTATTTTTGTTCATTCACCTCCAATTATTTCCAAAGATGAAGAATACACTTGTAGCATTCCCTCCAAGATAATTACATCAGATGCATTCACCTGAAAAGCACACGAAAACTAAGTCGAAAAGGTAATCTTTATTCTTTAATAATAGGAGCATGGTAATTCTTGTACAGATATATAAGCATTTGTAAAACCCAATTTTTTTAAAATATATAAATAATATTATATGAGCCTTTAAATATTTTTTAAAATTCATTTGAAGTGTTAAAATGTTTACGTAATAAATTAAAGAAAATAATTGTAGAAATCTTACATAAATAAATAAATAAATAATGAAAAGAAAGACAAAAAATAAAATAAAATTGTTTTCTTTTATTATTGGACCAAAAATGTAATACATCACGTCAGGAGGGGTCTGGTGGTAAATGTCAGAAACTTGAGGGAGCCGAATGTCATCTTTTTCAAAGATGAGGGACCTATTTTGCTAAAAATACATGATTGTTTATAAAAAACGACCTTACAGCCTAAAACTGGCGATTTGGCCGATTTCTTCAACTAATAAGCCAAAACTCTTGACATATAAATTGTAGAACACTGGCTTAGGATCGTTTGGAGTCAAATAGCTAGTAAAATCGTTGAGTTTTGAGAGAGAAATCTGAGTTTGAAGTTTGGAATCAAAAATCTCGGTTTTCACCGATTTTGGATGAGATTCTTAACCAAATCTCTTGGTTTTTATGTATATAGCTTCGTTTTTAAATACTCTATCAAACCTCAGTAGCCCCATATCTCGTATTTGTGTTTATGTGGTTCGATTTTTATGTTTTGAAATTGTTGAATTTTAGTTCTAAAAACAAACTTTAAATGAGTAAATGGAACTCATTTCTTGATAAAAATTCGTGTTCTTTATGTCAAAGTGTTGATAAAAATATCACCAAGAGTTTGGTGCAAAAATAACGAAGAAAAAAGGTCAAGAAACGAGCTATTTTCAAGCTCAAAAAGCTAAAAATCGTGCAGCCATGAAAGCTTGTGTGACCGGGTCAGGAGCCGGGTCGGACGGGTCTGACCCGCGTCCGTTTGCTAATTAAAAATATATGGGGAGAAAGTGTGGAGGACGGGATTCGAACCCGTGTCCTATACCAAAAAAACTCGAGACATTAACTAGTAAGCTAACAATGAGTTTTAATATTTTTGAACACTGATATTATTAATATGCACTAAACATTTAAGTTTCAGAAATTAGCATTTAACCCCCTGAAGTTTCAGAAAATATTTTCTCTATAATAACTTTATGATGCTTTCATCAAGTTTATTTATATTTTGTAAAATGCAAATTTGATCCAATTTCGATTATTTATCTCATTTAGTTACCAAAATGACCTTATAAATGAGAAATCGGTATTTTAACAATATTTTACGTATTTGCTTCCAAAATTTACTGAAATAGCCATATATCTTGGGGATTGGTTTATGAACTTCATTTTTTTATATTATTTTTTTATAAAATTACCAAAACGACCCTATATATAGAAATCGGTATTTTAGCAATACTTTACGTATTTGCTTTATAAAATTACCGAAATGACACAATGTATTGGGAATTGGTATCTAAGTATTGTTTTAAATATAATCCCTATGAAATTACCTAAATGACCCTACAATTTGGAAATCGGTATTTTAGCAATACTTTACGTATTTGCTTTATAAAATTACCGAAATGACCCAATGTCTTGGGAATTGGTATCTAAGTGTTATTTTAAATATAATCCCTATGAAATTACCAAAATGACCCTACGATTTGGAAATCGGTATTTTAGCGATACTTTGCGTATTTGCTTTATAAATTACCGAAATGACCCAATGTCTTGGGATTTGGTATCTAAGTGTTATTTTGAATATAATCCTTATGAAATTACCAAAATGACCATATAATATGGAAATTGGTATGTTGGTCCCGTAAGGGTCTACAAGAAGAGAAACAGTTTGTAGAAGGGGAGGATGAATACAAACACAATATTTTCAAACTTAAAATATATATTGATAGAGAAGATCAATACAAATTTTACAAGATTATTTGTGGAAAGATAAGGTAATAAAAAACTTATCTAAACAATCTTTGGTTACACACAAAGCTTTATCAAATACAAGAAAAGAAGTTGCTATAAGGAAGATCCTTTACTTAAGCTAGAAAATGCTTGAAGAAAGAATTAGGGTTAGAGAGAGAGTTGCGCGCACTCTGCATGGAGAAGAAACACTTCTATTTATACCCAGTGCATTAAATGTTCATTTAATGCAATAAGGTAGGGTTAGAGAGCGTGTCAAGCCTTAAGTGGAAGACTTGTCCTTTGCCACAGTAAATAGTACAAAAGCACTATTCATGAACAGACATCCTTACTTAAAGTTGGAGGACAAAGAGTCGACTAATCGGCTCCGTATCGTACTAACTTTCGTAGGGGAATGGGTTTTGTCCTTTGTGTGTATAAGGACAAGACAACAACAATCGTGCTAAGCAAACTTCCTTTGATCGCTGAATGCTGGAATGACCTGAAGGTCTCATCATCATTCGCTGAAG
>NW_020200684.1:69078-72218 GCF_001531365.2 Cynara cardunculus var. scolymus | reverse complement strand
CTTCGACGGTTGCTGAAGGTTCTTTGGTGTGAGTGTTGTCTTCTTGAAGTATTGTTGTCTCTGATAGATTTACAATGCAAGTTCTTCAGCGATCACTGAACATACTCAGTGAAGATCGCTGGAACTGAAAATACAAAACATAAATACAACGTATAAGTGAAAAGAATTATCATCAAATCACTGAGAGAGAAGATCAACAATCTCCCCCTATTTGATGATAACAAGATAACATAAAGAAGGTTATCTTATCAAATAATAGTAAGGAAAAGTTACATACAAAGTGTATGTCCCTTTTTATTATTTTAGGATCTTTTTCATATTGCTCAGTCTCAGCTTGGGAATTTTTCTTAAGTTATATCTAAGAAAATTACAGTACGAAAACTGAAACTTAAAGCTTATTCACTGACTTATAGATTGTCAGTAAATGAGAAAAGTAACACTCGAACTCATAGACTTGTGTCCCTATTACTTTTTTCAGGGATCTTTTTCAGTGAAGTACATGGAATACTTATTTTATTAATCATATGAAATATTACAAGTATTATAGTACATGTCCAGAACTTACAGAATATAAGTATAATCACTGAAAGGATATATAGTACATGAAGTTACAAGGAAAAGTGGATAGTTGTTACAAAGAGAAACTAATCTAGAGATCTTAGATCTATGTACCCAGGTACACTTTCACCAAGTTTTTTTTGACGTAGGAATTCCCTTCGTATCTTCAGATCTATGACTTTTCCAGGCATGCTATCATCTATCCAGAGCAAAAGATAAACCAAATGATCCATTGGACATAGATGTAGCTCTGACATTCTATGAAATTTGACTTCACCTTCATAGTCAAGGAATATAACTCCTAACTCAGGTTTAAAATGCACAGAGTTGGGTATATAGGGACCCTTATCTGGCAAGTCAAGATTCAGCATAGAAATGTCTATACTCTTATGAGCCTTCATGACTTTATCCGGCAAGTCAAGATTATCCCTGGTGATGAGCATTGAGACCAGCGTTCCACCGTCTTTAGAACAACCGCTGATGCTGACGCTGATAATTGGACGGGGACTGAGTCTCTTTTTCAGTTTTGCTTCGCTTCATTGCTTGTCCTTATCCACCAGCTTCAGGTTCTTCTTACGTTCAGCTTCTGCAATCGAAAGAAGTTTAGCCTGGGCTTAGACAGCATTCACTTTTTCTTGGACTTTTTCTTGGGAAGGACTGTTTCAGCTGGTGACTTAGCCAGCTTCAAGCTGTCTTCAGTCTGTTTCTTTTGAAGTTCTAGCTCTTCTTCAGCCCGTAATGCCTCGAGTTTTTCAACTTTAGATAAGAAGTCAAACTCACCACCACTAGAGGTACGAAGAGGAATTTTTACTCTAGTCTAGTCGAGTGACTCCTTCAGCTGAGTCATATGTCGGTCGGTAGGAGCACGAGAAGTGGGTTGATCAGGTACCCCGCTCCAGTTGACCGCAGGTTGTTGATGGAATATGAAGCTGATAGGTTGAAGTGATCACTACCTGAGAGGTAGAGTCTTCAAACAAAGGTTGTTGAGGAATATTAAACAATATCCTCAAGTTTCCTTCTTCAGCGACCGTCTTGTCTTTCGACATGGGGTCCTGGTTCCCTGATGAAGTCGATTCACCTTGGGATGCGGAATCCCCAAGAGTAACACCTTTGGTGACGGTTGATGGTGTCTGGAACTTGATGGTAAAGTCATCTTCATCATCATCGTCGTTGTCGCCATCTAGATCATCTCCGATGTCTGGAATGGTCGGTTCATCATCATCTTCATCATCATCATCTTCATCATCATCATCTTCATCTTCATCATCATCATCATCACCAGCAGCAGCAGCGATGGTATGGACATCATCCCTAGGGATGGCATCGACATCCTCAGCTAGAGCAACTTCGGTGGTCGGGATTACAGGAGCAACAACTGCTTCAGCTCTGAGAGCCTCAGCTTCAACTGCAACTGAAGCTGATACTGGGTCAACAGCCTGAGAAGCTGTAGGAGCAGCATCGAATAATTCACCAGTGTTGGACCTTATCTCCCCCTCTCTGGCTAAGACATGAGAGACTTTGCCAGAGAGTTCGTCCAAGCGCTGACACTGGAGAAACATTGAATCCTCCAGCCTTTGCAAAGCATTGGCTAGAGTTGTCGTTGCCTCACGCGTCTCATAGAGCTGGGCGCGATCATTGGCAGAGAAAGAGGGTGCAATCACTGGAGCTGGTTGACGGACAACATTCAGGATTTTTTGAAGAAGACCAGTCTGCTGATCAGCGATAGCCTGAGCATCGTCAGCCCAGCTGTGAAGAACAACAATGGTGTCGGTGTTGGCTTGAACAGCTTCTTGGAGAATCAGGAGATGACTCTAAACTTCTTGAACATCCGCCTGGAGAGCAAGGAAGTTCGCATCAAGATTGCCTTGATGGGGCATCTCTTCGTGAACTTTGTTGATCCTGCAGAGGACGGTATCAACACCGGGAAGGAGAAGTTTGGCGTCAGATGCCATATCATAGTCATCATCGATCTCTTCATCTCCTCCATCATCTTTCTCTCTTTCTTCCTCTTCCACTTCCTGAGCATCAGACTGATGCATCGAAGAAGGTCCTACAAAAGAAGAAGTGTGAGCTGAAGGCTCAAGGTTAGAAGAAAAGAAAGGTAGGAAGATGAAATACCTGAGGGGCCTTCAGTGACATCTAAAGGATTATCACTGGCATGAGCAAATATGTCCTCGAGAGGATGAACATCTGTATGCTGAGGAGCATCGAGAAGAGCAACCTCAGGTCCAGTGGTACGCATCTCAGTATCAGGAAGGACAGTCGCTGATACATCATTGACATGTGTAATGACCAAGGAAGGAGGAGAAGAGAAAATGGTCGAGAACAGACGTGGGTGTTCAGCAGTGGCGGCACTGATATTTACAGTTTTAGTGATTTGGGTCACTGAAGTGATTGGTGAAGGTACCACTGATACGAGAAATCACTAAAGAGCTGGGAGGTTAAATAGAAGATGCCTCGGGGGTAAGGCGAGTTTCAATAACTAAAGCCTTTTGAGAGGCCCCAACTAGAGACGTGGTTGTCCCCTTTTTGGCTTTCTTGGCTCTCTGAGGAGAACCAAGAGTTGGTTGAGAGGGTCGTTT
>NW_020200684.1:66710-68758 GCF_001531365.2 Cynara cardunculus var. scolymus | reverse complement strand
CAATGGAAGATAGTGCCACATCACTGTCCCTCAGCTTATGATCCAGAATCCTGGATCCAAGCCGGAGAGCTAGAAGGTTTCCTTCTTTGGGGTAAAGAGTCTTGAAGATCTTTGTCAATACCATCGAAAGAAACCTGGTGTAAGGCACCACCTTTTCTCGCTGGCGCTTGTTCAGCTTGAGTACCAGGTCATCGAAAATGACTGCAGCATAATTTATATTGCGACGTTGAATCACAGATACGCCTATGATCAAGGCGATCCTAGAGGCCCGGTCCTGACCTCCAGTTTTTCCACCCATGCATTGGATGAAATGAGAAAACAGGTATTGCCAGACAGCTGACATCCTGTTCTTCTCAATCTTTGTCAAGGACTTGAGAGGGGCGCTGGAGTCCTTCTTCATTGGCCACTGGTAGCCAATGGCGTCGAGAAAGTTGATGATCTTGGTGGAGGAGGGTTCGCTGTCGAAGGGACCCTTTGGAAGACAGAGAGTTGAGCGGAGTGTAGACACCCCAAAGTTCACTTCCATGCGGTTGAAAGTGAAATGGATTTTCTCCATTGTGCGTCCAGCATCGTCTTGGACTTCGACAACCTCAGCAGTGTACCAGAACTGCTCAAGAAGTTCCTTGACCATGAGGGGCTCATGGTTGAGAGCGTAGCCTAAGAACGACTGCTTGAGGAAGTCATCCGCCTCTTGGTAATGTGCTCTGGTGGAGGGTATCTCCAACAAGGCAATGTGGTTGTTGGCCTTGATAGAGATCTCGTCAATGGAGAAGTTGACGTTCTTGGCAGCCATCTGTTTATTATCAATAAGAAGTGAAACAAACAGGAACAAACAGGTTTGTTAGAAATAAGCCAAGAGTTTATGGTTAAAGAGTATAGAATAAGTGTTTAAACAAGGAAAAACTTCTTTTGAAAAATTCTTACAAGATTAGGGTTTTTCAAGTAGAATGTGTATAAAGAAACAAGATTAATAATCAAGAAAGAGATGATTAAAAAACCTTTACAGTTTAATGTATTAAGAGAACAAAGTTCTTAATCATATTAAACACATTTCTTTGGAGAAATCTTAGCAGAGGTTTGTCTAAGAAATTTGAAAGCGTAAAGAGAAAAGTGGAGAAGAAGTCTCATATTTATAGGTAGGAGGAGAGAGAAGTAATATTTGAGAGAAAAAAGACGACGGTTCGGGAAAGTGGTCATGATGAAAAATATGTCACGTTCTCATCCACGATTGGATGACATTTAATGAGGTAGCGTAATGACATATCATTTTGCGCGTCTCAAAACGTCGCTCATAGTAAACAGAGAATGTCGTCATAAAGACATTAACTATTTTCTTTTAAAAACAAAATAGTTTTTAAGAAAATGAAGAGTCATTCAGTGTTAAAAGGATACTGAAAACCTTATTTAAAACATTTTATCACTGAAGAGAAAATATTCAGTGATGGTTTTAAGACATCAGATTTTAGTGATAAGAGAGTCACTGAAACTAGCATTTAAAAAACCTTTTTGGTCACTGATAAGAAAATTTTCAATGATCTTTTAGATTTCTAAGATAAGTATAATGATATACTTGAAGATGTGGTGAGTGTAGAGAATCATTGAGACCACCTTTTAAAACATTTTATCATTGAAAAAGATAAAGCTTCAGTGAAAATTTTAAGTTGAGAAAAGAGAAGAGTAATCATACCTTAGAGAGAATAGATATATTTACTCCAGAGTTCAGTGTTAGAGATAGAGCACTGAATCATTTCACTTACTGAGTGATGTTTAATGACTGAAGGTTAATCTTCAGTGTTCAACATGCCCAATTCGTTGATCAAGATATTAAATCTTGTCTCATCAAGAGCCTTGGTGAAAAGGTCAATGAGTTGATACTCAGTTGGAACGAAGTGAAGTTCAATATCATCATTCATAACATGATCTCTGATAAAATGATATCGGATCTCAATATGTTTGGTCTTGGAGTGAAGTACAGGGTTGTTTGCAATTGCAATGGCACTGGTGCTATCACAATAAATATGAATCCTTGAAAACTGAAGATCGTAGTC
>NW_020200684.1:57300-64087 GCF_001531365.2 Cynara cardunculus var. scolymus | reverse complement strand
GTGGAAGTCTTCACTGAGTCTGAAGAAGAGACTTTGGTGGTTGGAATTACAATGTCTGATGCTGAAGACTTTTCAGCAGGAGTTATCTTTGCTGAGCCTGAAGAAGAGGCTTTAACGGTTTTCTTCACCTTGACTGCAGAAGCAGCCTTTGTGGATGATTTCACCTTAGTTGATTTCTCAGCCTTGGTTACTTTCTTGCACAATGCTGGTGAGCCAGCTTTGGCGGCAGAAGGACACCTACTGGCAACATGTGTTCTTTCACCACAGTGTTTACACTTCCTAAAACTAGGAGTAGCTTTAAGGCCAAGAAGTACCAGACTAGAAGTGGGACCAGCTCCAAGAATTCACTTCTCATTGGTTCTTAGAGGAACCTTTGAGGAATTGGATTCCTTAGGAGAAAAGTTCACCTTGAGCTGTGACTTAGATTTCGATGCGATTCAGATTTCTTAGTCCCTGAAGAAGAAGAAGTTTTGCAAGTTGAAGGAATAGATCTAGATCTATTAGACTTGTTAGACTTCTTGGGAAGGGATGCTGTGACAATGGATTTACCTTTGTCTTTGCACCTAGAACTCAAAGGAGTTCCTTCAAGATGACTCTCAGTAAAAGAAGATGACTGAGAGGAAGAAGTTTTACGAATAAAAGAGACGAAAGTACCAAATTTAAGCATGGACCTGTCTTTAACACATTCTTCCTGATCATAGGAGAATCCTAGACCAGTCGTTTTCTTGGCCGGGATCTGAGCGTTAATGATCTCAGAGGCCTTGAGGGAAGCTTTGCACCACCCTTCAATGGTAGCTTTCTCAGTCTTGAGTTCAACGATTACTCGCTCACGCTCAGCGATAGCTTTCTCACGTTCAACAGTGATGGCTTGGTTTACAATAACCTGATCTTTAAGATTTTCCTCAATAGAGGTCAGTTCTTTGATCTTAGAATGGCAAATCTTCAATTGCTCTTGAAGATCAACGTTAAGCATTTCAGCTTTTGATTTGCCATTGAGGGCATTGTAAAGGTCAATCATCAGTGTATCCAGTGCAGAAAGACTAGAAGAGGAAGATGGTTCATTCAGGAAGCATACCTGAGTAGAAGACGAAAAAGGTGATGGCTTAGAGGATGTAAATGCTTCAGAAGATCCTTCATTTGCATCTATAACCATCATGCAGACGTAGGCTTTATCCTCTTCATCCGAAGATGACTCAGCGGATGATTCAGCCGAGTCATGCTCTTCAGCAATAAGGCCTTTASCCTTTCGCTGGWTGTTCTTCATCTTYTTGTACTTCTCCTTCAGTTTTAAGTACTTTTCATCTTTGGTCCTGAAGGATGAAGGAACTTTAGAAGATGGCATCGCAGTCATCTTTGATCTGCATTCACCTGCAAAATGTCCGGGCCGGTGACAATTGTAGCAGACAGCTGAAGCCTTGTCTATTCTTTCAGACTTTGACTTCTCCCTGAAGGATAGCTGAGGAGATCTGCGGAAGTTGCTCTTACTGGCGAACCTCCTAAATGACTTAGTCAGGAGTGCCAGGGACTCATCAAAATCTGTTAAATCAGATTCTGGAATGTCCTCAGAAGAATCTATCTCCGTGATGACCACGAGAGGAAGAGAAGAAACAAAAGGGGTAGAAGTTTCAACTGAAGAAGCTTCAGAGATCAAAGCTAAAGGAGAGCTTTTCATTTCCCTGGATTCTTTTACAAGATTCCTTTTCAGTTAACAAGATTGCTCATGGTTAAGCAGAATCCCATATAAAGTAGAAAGAAAAAGAGTGGATATGTCATTTGACATATTGAGACACATGAAAAAGGTGTCCCAAGACTCAGGAAGGCATTAAAGAAACTTAGTCAAGGTTTCAGAATTAGAATATTCCCTGCCGATAGCCCTAAGATCAATAAGAAGGCAATTAAATCTTTGATGTACTTCAGACAGCGTCTCAGACTTTCCACTGAGAAAGATTTCATACTATCTTACTAGATTGATCTTTCTAATCTCCTGAACCTGAGTGGTTCCTTCATATTGGACACAGTGTATCCCATACGAATTTAGAAGTTTGAGTTTCATCACTGAGTGATAAATCTCACCAGGTTGAGACATAGCTATTATAGACCGATCACACGTGTCTATAGCTATCTTCTTCTTGTCCTCATCGCTCCACTGATGTGGAAGCTTTGGAATCTGTTGTTCAGGAATCACGGCAGTCGTAGCTGTTGCTGGAACAGCCGGAGCAATAGAAAATGGAATATATAGTCCATTTTCTATGTAATGTGGAATTTCAGGATCCATACCTTCCAGAAAGAGAGACATCCGGTTCTTCTAGAGACTAAAGTTGTCACGGACAAACCGGAGAGGTTTGGCAAGAGAGCCATTATCTTTTGTGTGTGTGTTTGTAATTTGTAAAGCCATTTGTAAGCAGTAAAGTTATCTAAGAAGAGATAAACTAATACAGAAAATAGCTAAACACAAGGAAAGAAAGAAAACACTGCTTTGATACCACTTGTTGGTCCCGTAAGGGTCTACAAGAAGAGAAACAGTTTGTAGAAGGGGAGGATGAATACAAACACAATATTTTCAAAYTTAAAATATATATTGATAGATAAGATCAATACAGATTTTACAAGATTGTTTGCGGACAGATAAGGTAATAAAAAACATATCTAAACAATCTTTGGTTACACACAAAGCTTTAGCAAATACAAGAAAAGAAGTTGTTATAAGGAAGATCTTTTACTTAAGCTAGAAAATGCTTGAAGTAAGAATTAGGGTTAGAGAGAGAGTTGCGCGCACTCTACATGGAGAAGAAACACTTATATTTATACCTAGTGCATTAAATGTTCATTTAATGCAATAAGGTAGGGTTAGAGAGCGTGTCAAGCCTTAAGTGGAAGACTTGTCATTTGCCATAGTAAATAGTACAAAAGCATTATTCATGAGCAGACATCCTTACCTAAAGTTGGTGGACAAAGAGTTGACTAATCGGCTCCGTATCGTACTAAATTTCGTAGGGGAATGGGTTTTGTTCTTTGTGTGCATAAGGACAAGACAACAACAATCGTGCTAAGAAAACTTCCTTTGATCGCTGAATGCTGGAATGACCTGAAGGTCTCATCATCATTCGCTGAAGTTTGAGCAGTCTTCACACATATGTAGACAGACTTGTAATCACTGAATACCGCTTCAGATCACGTACTCGTCAGTCTCTAATCTTCAGTTTTTGTCTTCGACGGTTGCTGAAGGTTCTTTGGTGTGAGTGTTGTGTTCTTGAAGTATTGTTGTCTCTGATAGATTTACAATGCAAGTTCTTCAACAATCACTGAACATACTCAGTGAAGATCGCTAGAACTGAAAATACAGAAACATAAATACAACGTATAAGTGAAAAGAGATTATCATCAAATCACTGAGAGAGATGATCAACATGGTATTTTAGCGATATTTTACATATTTGCCCTATAAATTACCGAAATGGCACTATATCTTGGGAATTGGTATC
The DNA here is from genome assembly GCF_001531365.2 of Cynara cardunculus var. scolymus. Taxonomy (NCBI): domain Eukaryota; kingdom Viridiplantae; phylum Streptophyta; class Magnoliopsida; order Asterales; family Asteraceae; genus Cynara; species Cynara cardunculus. The sequence continues at coordinate 60,605 of NW_020200684.1, read as the reverse complement.
TATGCTTTATTTTGATTATTATCCTTATGAAATTACCAAAATGACCTCACAATTAAGGAATCGGTATTTTAACAATACTTTGAGTATTGCTTAATAAAATTACCAAAATGCCCCTATGATTGGGATTGGACTTTTTAAGCACAATTTTAATATTCAACTTATGATATGTACCAAAAATGTTCTAAATTAAGGAATTGGTCAAAGCTATACCTTTGGTATTCGGCTTCTTAAGATTTACCGAAATGCCCTAGACTTGGAGAATTGGTATTCTAAACATCATTTCGAGTAATTATTATGTTGAACTTTAAAGTTATAGAATGGCCATTACTTATATGTGTGGGACATGTTGTCACCATTATTCACTTGCAAATCTTAAACGATACGTTTTGGCCACAAACCATTATTTACCTTGCAAACTATTTAGTTTAGTTATTTTGGTAAAATACTTATTGTTTAAGGAAAATGTGAAGTGTATTGCACATTTTTTATAAAATGTACGAGCAACAATTAATATTATAACGACGTCACATTATTAATAATATTTCAAGAAAATAGTTGAGAGAAACATGAGATATGATGGTATCGGTGGTTGATAAAAAAATGTTAAGAAAAGTCGTGTTAAGATTGTTAAGGAATAGTAATCAATTTAATTACGCTTATTTAAGATGCTTAGGAATGGTATAAATTATCATGTAGGTTGCGGTTTTTTAGAGAACGACCTGTCGAACGTTAACGATTCAAGGTGAGTATATTATGCGATTTTTATGTGATATATACATGATTATTACAAAGTATTTTATCCATGATATTTGCATGATGTGTTTATATGCATATGATGATAACTTGATTGTATTGATGTATATGATATTCAAGTATAAGCATGATATGAAAGATAATATCAATGAGAAAGATTATGATGACTTGGTATTATTAATATGATATTCAAGTATGTGTATAATGTGAAAGATGACGATGATGTATATGTGATTTATGTTATCACTTGCATGAGATGTATGTTGCAGGTCACGATGAGATTTGCATTAATGAGTGAGTATTGCAAATAAATGATATGCAACTAGTATGATTCGACAAGATTCRTCCCCCGTACGGGGTGGGTTGGACATGAAAGGAGGGCTTGCAATTCCGAGGTCTTGAAGTCCTCRTCCATAGAATACGYCACATACGCAAAGAAAAGTGACGAGYCGAGGCCTCACTTGCAAGATAATAACTAAAATACACTAAAACATTATTTATATGTGCATGTGATCATGAAACCATATTGTATTCACTAAGCTTTTAGCTTATTCTATACATGTATATATCTCAGGTGTCATTTGTCAGTAGACAAGTTGAATGAAGAAAGACGGGACTATGTTTTAGATAATGGTTGATTAGATATTTTAATTAGCATTGATTACATTAAAGTATTTTACGTTTCCGCAATTATGTAATGAATTATGTTAAACACATTATGTGTATTTAATATTTTAAGTTCGTATTTTTGTTCATGACATAAGTTATTAAGAATGACGCCACGGCACTCGAACGAAAAAATAAAAAAATCGGGGCGTAACAGCATTCAGGATTACCACTCTTGAATTCCATTTCCTTCGGTCCACCCAACCCAGGCCACCCCACCCCACTTTTCTCACCTCCCCTCCACACCTCCCCAGATTTAGTCAACAATTTAATCTCTGTTGCCAACTGTAAAAGCAACACATTATTTGGTAATGTGGTGTAAAATATAAATGCAAGAATATTTTAGGTCTAAATATGAGTGAAATATTTCAAACCCGATTATAACTACAAAATATCTTGTGAATGCGCCACTCTGTAGAGGATAAAATTGTGACAGGTGTTAGTGTCATAAAGATAATACATGCGCTATAAAGCCAACAAGTAACTTAGTATAAGTAAGAGTTTATGTAATTAATATGCCAGAGATGATTAAAAATATAGTTCAAAAAAGTACAGACCAAAAGGCTTAGCATTACTAGGAGGAGCATAAAGTCAACAACAACATCAAATAACTTGCAAATAGCATAGGTAATACCTGGTGGCTTGGAAGGAGGACTAGCTCTGAGTTGAAACTTCTAATAGTTGCTTATAATTTCCAGATTTCGGCAGACCGTAGCCAAGAGTGTTATGCTTCTTCCTGTTTTTGATCTAGGTCTGGAAAATTCCAAAAAGTTTCATGTTTAACATCTACAAATATAGCAGAAACATGTGTAGACTTAGAATAAATAAACATACCAGGAACTAAATTGAACTAAAAATCCCCAGTTCCAAGGTTCTCAAAATTGTCGATTGAGAGATTGAGAGAGAGTAAAAGAAATCTATATTCTCTAAAAAATATCGTAAACAGAAATCGATATCACTTTAAATTGCTTACTAGTTCGAGCAATCAATGTAGAGAAAAAAGACGACGATGACTGATTTGAGCAACGACGAGGAGTGAATCGAGCGATGGCGATTCAGAGATTCAACTTATAATTTGTATCAATAAGTGAAATATTCGAGTAAAGCAAAGCACGAGGATGGCCAATTTCTCTCGAGAGCAGAGCAACGATGATTGATTTCAGCGACCCAAAAATTCTAGGGCTCGTCTACGAGTGAATCTGTAACATCCAATTTCTAATATGCCCTATTGTTTGCTTAGTATATTTAATTATTAGGTTAAAGAGAACTTATGATTTAGTGGGAGTTCGGGTCTGAAGTTTTAGAATTATATTTCTTAAGAATATATTAGAGGGTTTAGAAAATATCACGTCAAATAGATACGTAAAACGGATTTTTTGGGAGATCTTTTCTGGAATATTTTTGTTGGATGTTATAGATTGTCTCTTTATGAACGTGTAGGCGAAAACCTCATAGAAAACGGAGGTCCGAGCGAAAATTATGAATAATTTAAGTGTTGATGGTCAAAATTGATACCTAGCCGGGCCAACCTGGCCCAACTAGAGTTTTAGCATTATAAATTCAATTTTTGGCCCATTTTCATGTCATCTAAGTCCAGAACTCACACACACATTAGAGGTGTGATTTTCACACACATAGGCTCGATTCAACTCAAATCAAAGAAGAACTACAAGATCTTTGAAGGATTTGATCATCAAATAAGGTATAATCCATTCTTTGCACTTGTTCTTGGTTGACATTCTTGTTATATGGATTGCATGTTGAGATATAGTTAGGGTTTCATACGGGTTTGATCTTAAGTGTATAAAATGAGTGCATTTTAGTGTTTATGACATGAAATGGTCATTAGATTCAAGAGATTATCAAGATTTATGCAAGTTCATCAT
>NW_020200684.1:35041-55980 GCF_001531365.2 Cynara cardunculus var. scolymus | reverse complement strand
AGGAAAGAAGTCGGATAAGAAGAAAGAACCCGTTGTTTGACTTGAAGATTTATCGGGGGACTTGAAGATTTATCGGGGAACTTGAAGATTACGATCTTGCTTTTGGGTAAATAGTAGCTTATTACCGTATCTCATAGTTGTAGTAAGTGTAGCTTATATATAGTCTTATTCCAGTTATAAAAATGTACCGTATTCTTTTGCTACTTAATTCGGGTTGTAAGTAAAAATCCATTATATCCAGTTTGGAATTGTGTTTTGAATGGTTTTATCACTAAAATAGAACGGATATTTCGAAGTTTTTCTAGAAAATTAATATCCCATATTTTGAGGTTAATTAATGTTATGACCAGATCTGTGTGTTTCAAAGGGTTGGTCCATTTTCATAGCCTCTGGTCCTTCATGACCTCTGGTCCTTCATGGCCTCTGGACCTTCATCGCCTCAGGACCAATTCATCGCCTCTGGTCTTCTTCCAGACTTAGTCATTTCAGCAGCCTCTGGTCCATCGYCTGCCTCTGGACCAATTCATCGCCTCTGGTCTTCTTCCAGACTTAGTCATTTCAGCAGCCTCTGGTCCATCACCTGCCTCTGGACCAATTCATCGCCTCTGGTCTTCCTCCAGACTTGGTCGTTTCAGTAGCATTTTCATATTTTCCATCCTTGGCCCCGATTGCTTTGACAAAACTTTTAGAATAATTAGAATCAATTTTGGTCCCAATAATCAATAAATTATATTTTATTAGAGATTTTATAAAATTGGTAATTTGGGGATTGCTCAAACGAGATGTTACAGAATCACACATAACTCGCTACGGGGAAAACAATTCTAGGTTTTTACATGAATTTAACAAATTCAAACTCTCTTAACTACTAAGATTGAGATATTTAAACGAAACGGAGAATTTATCTGTGGAGATGAAAAACATGTGTTTCAATGTTAAAGTGGAATTATCTGAGAATCAAATTCGATCTGATCGTTTTTTCTCCTTGGTGAATCTTCTTCCCTCATATGGTTTATACTTGGGAATTTGGAATCACATAACCTAATTTTGGAATCGATGAAGAAAGGAAACAAACGAGGAGCATAGGAGTGATCCAAGCAATCGATGCAGAAGGTGGGAAGAGCGACGAGTGAGATGAACAATTTGGGCTATGTACTCTATGATCGTAACTAAAGTCATTGGGCCATATAAAGTCATTGGGCTCCTTTATTTATATTTTAAAATAAATCTTTTAGATACAAAAAAATTTAGGTAGCTGAATCCTTTTTGCTAATATTAAAAAATATAAAAAAATACTTTTAGTGAAGTTTAAAAAATGTTACTAAATCATAGATGTTGGCTTTTTAGAGAGGTTTTTAGTAAAATGCTTCTTTAAAGTCTTTAACTACATTTCCCACACCATATAATTAGTTTTCAAACCCTTCTCTAAAAATCATCATACGTTTAGTTACACTTCTCATTTTCGTCATCTAAATCTTTCTCTATAATGTATATTTAGATGCATATCTAAAAGCTTCTCTAAAAATTCCTTCTCTAAAAATTCCTTCTCTAAAACCTGTTTCCCTTGTAGTGAACTTATCATAAAAAAACATATCTTAATCAAATAACAACAAAATTATAATTAAATATTGTTTACTGTAACTTAATATCAAATAATTTATTAATTAAATAATTATAATAAAATAAAACAAATAAAATATTTAATTTAATTTAATTTAGATATTATTTTTTATTCAATAAATAAAAAACAAAAAATTATATTAAACACATAACATTTAATAAATGTTAAAACATTAATTTAAATCACATAGCATTTATTAAATGTTAAAACATTAAATTAAACAAAGTAAAAACATTACATTAATTATCATTTTCTTCTCTGAATTTTTCTCAATTCTCATCAACCAAATCTGACTATAAACAATGATTTATTGACTTACTACGTACTTATATGTGATTTTGGTGATAGTTTTCGTACTCAGAAGAGGATCCCACAACAATGATCTAACCATAAAGAAAATTGTACGAACATCAACTTCAAGAACTTTTAAACAAACAATGATCTAATCTTATATATGTTAAGTTTATATTTTTATTATGTAAATTATTCTATTGTATTATAATATAAATTATATCTTGTATTTTTTAATATTTGTTAATATATTAGTGTTATATTTATAATTTAATAAATAAATAAATTATACCAATATTACTTAACGATTAAAATATTTGTTTTTTTATAACCAAACTTTCATTTAATAAACTATCCATATATAGTTTTTATAAGGGAATATCATCAAAATGACCAAAATATACCCGATATATTAATGAAATAACTATTTTTCATCAAAATTGCAAAAATGCACACATGAATCACCCTCGGGGGGCGATCCATGACCATGGGTGGCGATCCCCCTTATGTTGACCAAAAAAGTACAAAAAATAATATTAAAATGATTTTGATGGATCCCGCATGCCTCCTTTTAGGGTACAAGAAGGGTACAGGCCTCGTTTTGCGTGGATCTACCCCTAGGGGAGATCCACGTCACCCAATCACCCCCCGGGAGCGATCCAATTTAATATATATATTTTATTTTATTTTTATTTTTTTAATATCGATTAAGGAGTGTTTTTAATAAATAGGAGACGATATTTAAACTGTTTTTTAACTTTTTAGGACCAAATGTCATGGTTTTATTATATAATATAAAACTACTTCTACTCTCATAACCCCTAAACCTTATAAAAATATGATTGTACGTGAAGATTTCTAATTTTTATCAAAAAAAAATTAAACGCATAAAACTAAGCAACGAATGTTGTTATATTTTTTCTTATAAGAAATGTTGATATTCTATAATAATTGTGGAGACGAAAAAATTTATTTGTATCTGATTTGGTGGACAAAAATCAGATATTTTATGTTGAATCTTATTTCGTCTTTTAGTGCAACAAATTTCATTATAAATACCAACTTCCTATTTCATTATTTTTCACACCTCCTCTTTCATTTATCTTCTCATATATTCTACTCTCACAACCCTTAACCCTTCAACACCACAAACCATCACAATCCTTAACCCTTAACCCATTAAACACAATCTACCATCACAACCCATCACCCTTAAACAAATACATAAAATCACGTCAAAGTGATGATGTTTTGGTGTATCTTCGAAGTGGCGGTTCATTTCAAGAGATAAATGGTGTGTTAGAGTACCTTTCGTTAAGCTCCCTCATACATGTATTACGTTTGCCTTCGCCAATAACGCATTCTGGTGTCGTTAAACGTGTCACGAAAAAGTTAAGTTTACGTGCTCCTTTCATTTTATTTTATATAACAAATTTGTTACAAATATTATATCAGTTAAGCGACGACGACAATGTGCTAATGTTCCATAACGCTATTCATCAAAGTTTACCAGAAATGTTGATACTCTTTGTGATCAACGATGGTGGTTATGGTGGAAATCCATCAAGTGTCGTAATCCATCAAAGTTTACCGGGTGATGTGCTCAATTTAACCTTCGTAACCGATAGGGCTGCCTCTATCGACCTGGCCATACGAACTGTATTTCCTAACGCGCACCATGGACTTTGTTGTCGGCATCTGAGCCAGAACCTCCGCCTAACCTCCAGTAAAGACAAAAGGAAACGATGGATGTTCTAGGAGGCATGCAAAGCTTACAGGTTGTCGGACTTTGAAGCTACTATGGATTTGATGCGACATAGTCTACCTAGAGCCGCTCAATATCTTGAGGAAGTTGGCTACGCTAGATGGGCACGATCGCACTTCCCTGGATTGCGTTATAATGCAATGACTTCCAATAGTGCTGAGTCCGTCAACTCAGTAACGCGGTTTGCACACTATCTTCTGATAACAATGTTAGTTGAATTTTATCAGGCGACATTGCAACAATGATATTTCATACGTCAGCATAACGGAGGTAAATTCAACCGTCCTTTCACTATATGTTTGATTATGTAACATATGCTAATGATATCAAATATTTGCAGCGCAAAAGCTTAATGTAGTGACTCCTTGGGCGGAGGCCAAATTAGAAAAAAGAATACATAGGAGCACAAATTGGAAGGTATATCCCATCAGTGATTTGTTGTTTGAAGTTGACGACAGGTATAAGAAAGGAACGTGCGATTTGCATGCTAAGACTTGTACATGCATGCAATGGCAACTTCTGGAATAGCTTGCGGTCATGTGATATATGTTGCTCGAAGTTTAGATATTCAAGACTGCAGTCAATTCTGTTCTGTTTGGTTCAATTCTGACTCTTATAGTGCAACATACGAGGAGGAAGTCATTCCCCTCCCACAAGAAGCTAAATATGTATTGCCCAACGAACGTATGACCGTCCTACCGCCTCCCTCGGACATACAAAACTCAAGCAGGCCACGTAACTGTGATCGTATCCCGTCACGAGACGAGGAACCAATAGTAAAAACTTGCAGTTGATGCGGCCAGAGTGGACATTTTCGATATAATTGTCCGAGTCTGATGCCAGCTCCTAGGCCGACGCGCGGAAGTTCAAGTAGTCGTCAAAGATCAGTTAGTCGTCCAAACGATTGTGGTCCGTCTGAACCTTATACTACACAAGACTATGTATTTGATACTTACGATTTAAGTAAGTAAATGTACGATTTTAAAGTGTAGCTTTGTTGTTTTAATAGGAAATGACAGTTTGATTTAGAAATGCATGAACATTAACCATCAATACATAGACGAATCAACTGAAACAACAACATTCAAACGTAACATTAAAATGAAAAACATCAACGACAACAAAAACGTTAATACATAACATTCTTGTTAGTTTCCTTCTTGGTAAAGTTGTTTGCAAGATTCAATCCAGTACTGTTTTTCATTGATCATTTCTTGCATCACAGGGTACCCATTCGCGATGTCCTTCACAATTTTTTCGTCGGCTCGAATCTCTTTTTGCAATTGCTTGATAGCTTTTTTCTTCTCTTCAATCGCTTCTTCGTGTTTATTTTGTCTCTCCCTATTAGCCCACCAATAATCGGTGATCTTCTTTATCTCCGCTTCGGCCTTTTCAATCGAAGCCTTCATCCTGGTAGGCATTGCTTGAGAAGACGATGGGTTTGATGTTGATGGGTTTGCAGCCATTTCTTTCAATAAGTGGACAAGTACTAGTATAAGATTTGATATGAAGTTGTGATATTTTATTTCACAAGGCATCCTTTTTATACACTATCGGCCCTTACGATTTAATAAAGTTGGTCTAATAGCTGGCATGGTGTTGTCAAATCCGTTCATGAACCTGACATGACTTGGTAAATCGTCTCTGACATAAAGCTTACAAGATTCGTCCTGAAACCCTGACCCATAAACCTACCAATGCACTATCGCAGCCTACGAGTTAATAGTTGGCATGGTGTTGTCAAATCCGGTCATGAACCTGCCAGAACTTGTTAAATCGTCTCTGGCATTAATCGTCAGTAAAGCGTACAAGATTCGTCCTGGAAAACCCTGACCTATAACCCTCCCAATGTACTATCGCCCCCACTTTTTGCCTCGATTTTGTTGAATCTACCCTCAGGGGTGATCCACGTCACCCGTGGGCGATCCAATTTTTTCTGATTATGGCCTTGTTTTACTATTTAGTATGTTGAAGTATATTTATATCATGTAAATTTAACGAATCATGAAAGCTGGATCATAAAATTTAGTCGGTAATTCTAACATTGAGTTTTACCGACAATGCAACTCTCGTACTTTGACAGTGTATAACTCACAAACCGTAAGTCGGAATAAGTCCGTATTTTGCAGTTATAAAAATCTTACTATTTACTACAACTTTCATGAACGGTCGAAAATCTAATTATGACTCTAAGTGGCTCTTCCCGGTATGTTTTTTAGGTTGTTTGCACTCTTTTCGTTATTAATATGCAGTTTTGTAAAATTCATATAAAATAGATGGATGATCCAAATGAGACGATTTTAAAACTAATATACTCGTGTGGTACCAACCTACAACTTTGATTTAGAAAATATAATCTGGATTGGTCTCTAAGAAGAAAAGAAAATGCTTAGAAAATGCATAAATTACAAAAAAAAATTACAAAATGCAGTCATGAACCTGCCAAGACTTGTTAAATCATCTATGAGTTGTTAAATCGTCGCTGACATAAAGTTTACAAGATTTGTCTTGAAACCCTGACCCATAACCCTACCAATGTACTATCGCCCCCCTTTTGCCTCGAAGAATGGTGGTTGTTTTTGGTCGGGATGGACGGTGGGGATGGTCTAAGCTCGGTTTTTCTAAAGAAAGCGAGCGGTTCACGATGGGGATGGTGAAATTATGGTCCCCACACCACTGCTTATTTATATAAAACGTTAAGTAATAAGACAAAATACATCGTCAAATCGGCGTCATAGACACGAAAAGACGCAAAACGCGGTCAAATTACGTAAATCAAATATAATATCTGATATTTTCCCCAAAAATCAGTTAATTTTTTTTCGTCACCACAATTATCATGGTTTTATTTTATAACAAAAAACCATGAAATTTTTACTTAAATAGGTTAAAAAACATAATTTATGTTTGTTTCATTTTTATTAAAAACACCCCTTAATTGTCAAATCATCGTCAAATCAAAAACACTAAAAGACGAAATAGTGGTCAAACTTCGTAAATTTGATATAATATCTAATTTACGTCCCCCAAATCAGATAAAAATAATTTTTGCGTCTCCATAATTATCATGGTTTATTTTTAAACCTTTAACCATGAAATTTGGTTCTAAAAAGGTTAAAAAGTATAATTTAAATTGCGTATCAGTTTAATTAAAAATACCGCAAAAAAATCAAAAAATTTGATTTTTATTAGCTGGATCGCCCCCTTGGGGCTGTTTGATGATGTGGCTCGCCCTTGGGGGGCTGTTTGCTGATATGGCTCCCCCCTAGGGGCTCAGGAACAGGAATCGAGGGTGCATAGTAATATTTTCTTTTTAGATTAATGTGGACCCACCTAAATTATTTTTTAATTTATTTTTTACCCTTTTCTTATGAATTTTGAAGGGGATCGCCCTCATAGTGTATGGATCGCCCTCCAGGGGCGATTCGTGTGGGCATATTCGCAATGGAGGTGGTATAAATTGGTTATTTTGGTGAATAATCCTATTATAAAGTATTCGAGTTAAACTCTTAAAAGCCAATTTTAATGCATTAAGTACTATTTAATGATGCATATTATTTAAAATTCAAGATTACAAGTAAATGATAAATGAGTACAACTTTTTAAAACTATATGTTTGAATTCATATAACTAACTGATGAACATAATCAAATACAAAATAAACATCTCATTCTAAATATAAAAAGTCTAAAATATAATTAGAATAATCTTTTATTCTAATATAATATTTAATAATTTTTTATCGTTATAAAAAAATAAAACAAATTACTTCGTTATTAAACCTAAATTAAGTTATAACAAAAAAAAATTGAACTAAAAATTATCTTTATAGAAAAACATTATATTATTAAACTTATAATAAATTACTTCGTTATTAAAACTAAATTAAATTACACTAAAAAATTGAAATAAAATATTATTAAAAAAAACTTTTAAATTGTTAAATTGATACTATGTCGATATATTCTTTTCAAATTTTATAGGGTTTTCAAATTTATATTTTATTTAAATATGAAAATATTATCGTTTTATCAAAACCGTATTATAAAACAGATAGAGAAAAATAATAAAACGAAATATTAAAATCAATATGTATCTCACTGCTAGGGGTGTTAACAAGTCGAGTCAAATCGACTTTTAGTTTATTCAAGTCGGGCTCGGAAAACTATTACCAAGCTCGAGCTCAACTTGAGTTCGAATAATTTTTCACAGTAAGGCTCAAGCACGAATTTGATTATTTTTCCAATGTTCGAGCTCAATACTAGTTTACGAGCTTGAACTCGAGATCCAATAACTCTCTTGTTGGCTCGGCCTCAATAATTTTTATACTTTGATTATATTATGTATGAACATAAAAACATGTTTTGCTCGAAAAAATATACGCTTGAGTAGTTCGTTAAAAGCGCGGCTTATTAACACTCATAATTGCTACATTGTGCAAGTACCCTTCTTATTATATAAAAAATATATTATACAGAATATTTATAAATATATAAACAGATTATACATAATATATATATATATATATACATATACAGATTACTGACATTTTTTACCTATAAATTATATTTTATAGATCACCAATCTTGAAGCAAGTAACTAAAATAACCCTCTTAAGTAAAAAACCTCAAGCCACATTAAAGCAAGAGAAAAAGGTAGGGTTGTTCATTAGTTGACACCCATTGGATGTCAAGGGAACAGAACCGATCCAATCATCTATTGAATGTTGGATTTTGCCAACCGATCTGATCCGATTAACATTGGATAACCGATCCAATCCAATCCAATGAATGGTTGGATCGGTTCGGTTCCATCAATTGGATACTTTTATTGGATATCCAATGGATGATCCATTGGGATTTGATCCATCCAATGTGTTAATTCAATCTAATTCTGCAACAATGATACAAATTGATTAATCACTTTTAATATGTGTTAAAACCAACACAAGGGAAGTTAAAAATTCAAAGATTCACATAAAACAAATTCCGATTTAAGCAATTTGAAAATAAATTAATTGGATGATAGTTGGAGAATGGTTGGATGGAGAACTGGATGATAATCGGATGATTAATTGGATGTTGATCGGTTCGGTTCGGTTCGGTTTTGGTCGGTTCTGGACTGCCATCCGAGAACCGACTGATCCAAATTAGATGTTGAAATTTTCAATCTGTTCTGATCCAATTATGGTTGATCGGTTCTAATTGGATCAGTCGGTTCCAATTAGATCGGTTGATTTTCTGCACACCCCTAAAAAAAGACATATGCAATATTAGTGAATGTTGCAAAACCAAACCAGAAATGTCTTTTTCATTGGTAATATTCTAGAAGCACCGTTTGCCTATAATATTGGTAATATTGTAGAAGCACTACACTAAATAACTAGATTGTTTTAAAAAACATGTTTAAAAACATAATATGTATACAATAATACATCAAAACAAAATATTTACACATAAAAGAACATGCATGATGCAACAAAACAACAGATTTACATGTAAAAAAAAACAATTTTTACGAATAACAGAACATGCAGAAAACCATAGGCAAAGAAGCCTTAGAAAAGTTATTGGTTGTGATTTATGAATGAAGAAAAAGAAGCAAAATAGATAGATAGATTTGGTCCCCTGGAGTCTTGGCCCTCTTGGAGAAGAAACAAACTAGCAAATCAATAAAATTGGGATTGAATTGGTAGATGGTTTTTGTATTGAAGTGGTCGATGAATTTATAGGAGAAGAATGAAATTGGGGTCAATTATTAAGATAGAAGATCAAGAGTCGGGTTACAACATAACCGTTAGATAGGGAAGAGGCCAAAAAATTAGGTGATGGTTCAGTTTCCATATTGGGTTTTGTTTTAAAGTTTAATCATTTCTTTAATTAAAAAAATTAAGGTTTTTCACAAAATCAGATATGCGTACACCTCTAAACCGGCCCACCGTCTCCGCCCCTAACAAATCAAGGCATACATTAAGGGGGTGTTTACTTTTAACTTAATGGGTTAACGGGCTTATTCGCTTAGCCAAAATGTGGTGTTTACTTAGGGCTTATTCGCACAGATGGGAAATGGCTCTTGTCCAGGTTCGGCCAAAAAAAAGTGTTGTTTGCCTATAAGATTATAAGAACAATGAAATAAAAATAACACAATGCAATGAACAAATCAATCGGCTACTATTGATTCAAAATGTGGAATACAAAATACTGTTTTGCCTTGGGCGTCGCTCTCTATAATTAGCTAATGATTACAATGAAGAGTTGACCTATTCCAGAAAATAGGGTAACTATATATACCATGATGGTATTTACATTTTAGGCCCTACTTTATTACAAACAAAATATAAAACCTAACATTCTCACTCTTTTGTAATAAAGCAAGCCACTTTAGACAAATCTTCGTCTTCTCGGGCGGTGGCCAAAATATACCTCGAATTTGTGCATAATCCTTTTGTACTCCAGCTTTTTGTCAATCAGGTCCAAAGCATTCAGCATCAGGTTCTTGTCATGCGGGTTGAGCTTATCAAGTTCTTTTATTTCCAACTCCAGCTTGTTTGACAACTTATGTTTGATGAGTTTTATGGTTCCATGAGAACAGGCTGGTAGCTCGTTGAACCACAAGAACTTCTTCTCTACGATGTTGTTGGAGTACACAATGCCAAACTCGGGTTGCTCTATTATCAGGAACAAGGGTAGGGACTATATGTCTTCAAGACTCTGCTTTGGTTTTAATAAGTTTATCTTCGGTTGATTGCTTTCGATGCCCAATTGCAAGTCCGACACGTAACCAAACGTTATCTGATGGGGCATGAAGCACTTGATAGCTTCTAGAGTTATTTGCATGTGTTCCGCTCTGATAGTCCACTAACGGATGTCCAAGTACATGGTCTCGAAGTCTTCGAAAGATAAATGTCAGAAGTCAGCTTCTAAGAACTTCCATTCCTTGTTGTCAGTTTTGAGAATGGTGAAGATTGGGAATCAGACGTTCACGAGTCTGTCAGTGTAGATGTTCTTTGTCCCTACAATTTTGTGCCTTGACTTGACCATTGTTAGCGGTTGAGCCTTAGCCTTTAGCATGTGCATGTACTCGATCGCTTGAATGTTGTTGAGGTGAGTGATCCGGAGAACTCGAATAGGATCCAATTCCATAATTCTTCTAACAAAGACTTTGATCTCGGTATCTTCAAGGAACGGAACCCTGATTCTTGTTCTCTCCCACCTCTGTACGTGTGTTCTTGCTAGAGTACTCGGGCCCGTGGTTCTCTGACTTGTTGGAAGTTGGGGAATCGACCGATCTCTTGGAAGTGATTTTGGTAAAGCTTCATTAAGATCGTTGATGTGATCGGTCCCCTTTTTCGAGCATTTCATCGTCAGAGAACATGAAATTTTTATTTCTTCCTTGATTTGCTGAGGCTGACCCCCTTATTTATCAAAAGCTATGTCAATGATCGGGCATGGGACCTTAGCAGCAACAGTAGATGTTTATGCTCTTTGACCTAATCTCCGGCTTTTCAACCATTGGCTCTGGTTCCACCTCGGCCTCTTCGGTAGAGGTAAACACACAGTTCTGCTTCTTAGAAGCCCAACTCACCAGTTTATCTCCCAAGAACTGGACGTGCCCGGAAGTGCTCTTGCGATACAACTTGCATCCAACATGATCTTGTTAGAATGTTTATTTCAAATGTGTAAGTAAAAAGCCTCTTGCTCTAGTCAAGAGGACTTGGTCTAGAAAGCTGCCTGGAACCAAGAGCTCGGATAAAGAGATGTTACCCAGATATAAAGCTCGTCGCTAAGAAGAAAGAAGATCAAAGACCGCGCGCCAAAAAGCTAAGGATTTGATATAGATCCTGACTCAAGACACAGAGCCTCTGCACTATACATGCAGAGCCTCTAGGTCTCTTAATCTTCCTTGTGCGCAAAGGTTCCACGGCGCATCTTACAAGTGTTCCAAAGCCGACACGTTTCCAAAAAACGGTTACTTCAATAAAGCAACGTGGAGGCAGATGATTGGTGGACGCGTTGACTTCTCCTATTTTCTAAATTATAGAAGATTCATTTTCTAGGATTTACTATAAAAGGATATTTCTTCCAAGGAAATAGGTTACCAATCATTACCATATTGAAGATGCACTCCTTCCAATTTGAGAGAGATAGTTTCAGCACTTGTGAGAAATTAGCTAGTTGAGAGATTTATGTACACACACTTGTGCGTGTTCTTGGTGTTCTTGTTTACTCTCAATAGCAATTCAAATACATCCTACTTGTTCAATACTTCAGGTATTTTGTGTCTTGTTCATTTCTGGTTAACAAACTAATTTCATAGTTATTGCTTCCGTTTATATATTGACTCAAGCTGTGATTATTAGTGCAATAGAGGATCTGGGTTCCTACAGATCGGCATCAAAATAGGCAATCAGCTTATAACTTGTTTTCTTAAACCTTAGGGTACCACAAGCCAAGATCAGTAGTACCTCTAATATAACGTAAAATACGTTTTACAACAAGTAAATGGGATCCTTTAGGCTTAGATTGAAATTAAGCTTAGAAACATGTTGAAAACATAATATCTGGTCTACTAGCCATTAAATACATTAAAGATCCTATCATTCCTCTATAGATTTTTGGATCGACATCTTTTCCGTTAGAATCAGAGTCAAGCTTAGAACCTGGTGTCATTGGAGTTTTCAATGAAATACAATTTTCCATATTAAATTTTCTTAGTATTTCTTGAATGTATTTAGATTGATTTATAAAAATGCCATAAGAAAATTGTTTTATTTGACGTCCAAGGAAGAAATTCAATTCTCCCATCATGCTCATTTCAAAGCGTGAAACAATGAGGTATGATTCTTACAATAATTTAAGTTAGTAAAATTAAAAATTATGTTGTCGACATAAATCTGTATCAAGATTATGTCATATCCTTCCTTTTGGATGAACAAAGTTGTGTCGATATTACTTTTGGAAAAACTGTCTTTGAAGAGAAAATCAGATAGAATGTCATACCATGCACGTGGAGCTTGTTTTAGACCGTAGAGAGCTTTGTCTAGGATGTAAACGTTGTCCAATTTTGAGGCATTCACGAATCCTTCAGGTTGCGAGACATAGACTTCTTCCTTCAACAATTTAGTGAGGAAGGCAGTTTTCACGTCCATTGGATAGATTGTGAAGTTCTTATGGGCCGTGTATGCCAAGAACATCTAAATTGCTTCAATCCTCGCTATCGGTGCAAAAGTCTCGTCGTAGTTCACTCCTTCTTGCTGATTGTATCCCTTCGCCACCAGTCTTTCCTTGTTTCTAATGACGACACCATCTTCGTCCTTCTTGTTTTTGAATACCCATTTGGTACCGATGATTGACTAGCCCTTCAGACGTGATATGAGTCGCCAAACCTTTAAGTGTTCAACTTGGTTCAGCTCCTCTTGCATTGCCACGATCTAGTCTGGGTCTTTAAGAGCTTCGGAGACCTTGGAATGTTCTACCTTGCTCAGGAAGGTTGTTAATAAGCATTCATTCCTAGACGCAGATCACGTTCTCTGTAGGATCTCTTATGATTTGATGTAGAGAATGATGTATTGTCCATTTTACCATGTGAGGCAGGTTGAAACATCGTATGATCAGCATTCGGGTCTACATACGAACTCAGAGGCTGATCTTGTACCATTTCAAGAGTTGGAGTAGTCTCTAGATTTGAATTAATATGGTTTACTTAAGGAAGATCAATGACAGAGCAGAGAGTTGAGATTGTTCAAATGAAGTCAGGGTATCTTCTGTCACTTAGGAATATCATTGTTGGTTGATTCAGTGTCCTGATTTGTGTCAGTTATATTATTTGATGTAAAATCTTCAGAAGGCGAGCCTGATTCCTTCACAGTTCACACTGACAACTTGAACATTGTTTGGAACATAAAGAATACCATTAGTTGTAGTTGTTCCAAAATACTCTTGTAAAAATTTTCAAACAAATAGGTCAAATCGGAAGTATGTGAGTTAGAAGTCTTATTGGAGGGTGGCTCTGGATTTGGACTCTATTGATATACTGCTCGGACTCCAGAAAGCACGGGTTTTGAACAGACGTGTTCAAAAGACATATCCTCTAAATCATCAAATGAAATGTTCACATGTTCATTGAACGTCTTCGTTTGTTTGTTGTAGACACGGTATGCTGTAGACTCCTTGGAGTAACCAATGAAGACTACTTCGTCCGCCTTGGATTTTAACTTCCCACGATCATCTTTATCATTTGGAAAAAAGCACCTGCAATCAATAACTCAAAAGAACTTCATATTAGGTACACGATTATTTATGATAGTGTGGATAATTTTACCAAACCTCGTGTTGATAATGGACCGATTCTCCGTGAAACAGGTAGTGTCGACCGCTTCCGCCCAGAGGTAGAGTGGTAGCTTCAAGTAGACGAGCATGATGCGCGCCACTTCTACCAGTATACGATTTATCCTCTCTAGCACTCCATTTTGTTGTGGAATTCGGGGTCCTGATAAGGTATTAGTGATGCCAACATACTCTAGATAGCCATCCAGTGTACTATTCTTGAACTCAGTCCCGCTGTCAGTTCAGATAGATTGCTCGCTCAACTACAGGTTCACTAGGACACTTTTGATGAACTAAATGATGAGCTCGGGGGCTTTGTCCTTGGTTCTCAAGAACTTGACCTAAATGTACTGTGAGTAGTCATCCACCATCACCAGTAAATACTTCTTTTCATTGATATTGTGTGTCCTCATAGGACCATAGAGATCCATATGAATCAGCTGTTGGTCTTGAAGTTTTATGCCCAACAACGGACTTGTGAGAAGCCCTCTTCATCTTCCCCATCTTGCAAGCAGCACACAAGTATTCTTTCTGAAACTTAAGCTTCGGTAAGCCTTTTACCAACCTTTCCGTCACCAACTTGTTGAGATTTGCAAAGTTTAAATGGGAGAGTCGTCTGTGCCACAAGAAGTTTTATTACACAAAGGCTTTGGACAGAAAACATACAACAAAGTTGACTTTGATGTTAGACAGATCAATCATGCAAAGATTTGATCGTCTTTTGCCAGCAAATAGTTCAACTCCCTCTGTTGTTCGAACACTACAGCTAGGGGTGCTCACGGCCCGGGTTAATCGGTTTGGAGCCGTTTTAACAACCCAACCCAATGTTGGCGGTTTGAAAATTTTCAACCCAACCCAACCCAACCCAAACAAAAGTTCAACCCAACCCAACCCGATCGGGTTGTGTTTAAACAATGTAAAATCACATAAAAATAAAAGAAACTTTCCTTTGAAATACGACCGACCATTCAAGATAATATGCAAGTTCATCAAATATTTAGATATTACAATAAAAATGTTTAAACCAAATGATAATACATCAATCAACAACAATAGTTTTAGACGTTTCCAACCCCGATGCTTTCGCTTTCTTGACATTGAGGTTGGTCATGTCATGATTGTCATCTACAATTCAAAGCTAAAGTTAAGGTCGGGTTGTAGGGTTGGTCGGGTTTTTTTGGGCCTGACCTGATTCCAACCCAATAAGGTCAGGTTGGCTAATTTTTTTATCGATCATGCATCGGGTTACCTCGGGTTGGGTTTTTTTTTTAAATTCGGGTTGGGTTGGTCGGGTTCATCGGGTTTTTGAGCACCCCTAACTACAGCGATTGGCCTTAAAATGAACCTCAAGGTTCTTGTCACAGAATTGACCAATGCTGAAGAGGTTGTGTCCGAGATCTTCAACATAAGACACCTTCTTGATAGTAAGATTGCACGATGTCTCTGTAGCCCATGATCGGTGAAAACTGAACATTTTTTAACCGCACCGTCCCATCATACTTTTCCACAAAATTTGACAATATCTCTTTTCTTCCGGTCATGTGCTTAGAACATCCTAAGTCGAGATACCACACATGACCGTTCTACAAAACAAATTAAGTGGATTTAGGTACACATTTAAAGAGGGGTCCTTTCTTATTAAACTTAGGGTGGGTTGGTTTAGGTTTCCAAACTTTTGGTTTAGGATTTTTAGATTTAGAAACATGGTATGTGCCAAACAAATCACAAGCATAATTATTGTCTATAAAATCATTCAATCCACATGTAGAAAAACAAATATTGTTAGGAGACAAAGCGATTAAATGCTTCACTGAATAAACTTTTTGTGAAAAATGAATGTTTGAACAAAAGCATTACAATAAGAATTCATTTGGTTTGTTCATTAAAATTGTTTGATCTGTTTGACCCATTTTCACAAATCTTTCTTCAAGATTCTGAAGTTTAGAAATCAAATTTTAGTTTTCATAACATACATTTTCATACATTAAAGCGTACTCATTCGTGTCTCTCTCTTAGAGAGAATCAACTTATCTGATAACTCAGATATCTGTTCAGTCAGGGTCTTAGAAACATTGTCTTTATTGTTAAGAAATCCCTCATTTTCTTATTTTAAAATTTTAATTAATTGAAGATTTTGAGCTTTTTCACATGATAGAGTGACAATTAGCTCATGATTTTGTTTACACTTGGTTTCCTAAGAGGCACTCAGTTTCTTTTCCTTTTGGAACTTGCCTTCAAAATAGTTATTTTATTCATTAAATCCATAAGCTTTTCCTAAAATAGAGAAATAGGATGTACCTCAGAAGAATCAGAGTTGCAAGATCCAACATCATCATCATTGGAACTCTGAGCTTCAGAGTCATTGGCCATGAAGTAGATGTGCTCATCTGCTTCGTCTTCATCATGACTCTCTGAAATTTGTAGCCAATGATCATCTTCAACCATCAATGCTTTCCCCACTTCTTTTTGCTTAGCCAAGAGCATCTTGTTCTTATAGTAGTTGGAGTCCCTCACGACCGGCTTCTGACATTCCTTAGCATAGTGCGCGGTCCTTCCACAGTTGTAGCACTTCTGAGGCTCCCCCGTCTTCAATTTAACCGTATTCTTCTTGTATTTAGGTTTCCTTGAATTTGAATCGGGTTTCCTTGAACTTGAAGAATTCCTTGGTTTGTTGGATGAAGGCTTCTTGTAGAATTTTTTTTTGGAAGGCCTTTGTAAGAAGGAGCATAGCTTGCTTTATGTCGTTCTGGTCAGAGTCAGAGCCACTATCCTCTTTGTCAGTGTTGAAATCTTCACTACTTCTTTCTCTGCTTTCAAATTTTTGGAAGACTATCTCTGGCCCTTTTTAGCAGCAATAAGAGCTATGGGATCCACCAACGACTTCTCGCTCTTCTTCTTGCCTTCAAACTTCTCCAAAACTTCTTCTTCATTCTGTAGAAACGTCTCATAAACAACGTGAATGTCCATATCTGATAGAGACTTGTTCTGACTCATCTAAGAAGTAAATATCTTCCATTACGGTTGAAGATTGCTCAGGAATTTGATATTATTCGCTATCAAAGTCTTCTGTATCCCATTCTTTCTAAGCTCATTCAATAGATTGCAAAACTTCTCGTAGACAGACTCAAGCATCTCACTTTCTCTTGCCTTGAAGTTCTCATAGCTCTTGATGCAATTTGTCACTTTGATTGAGCACCGACATGGCTCCCCGTCATCTACTTTCTATCTGGTCACACATGATATTCCTACTTTGTTTGTGACTATCTATACTGGTATAGATATCGTTTGGTAGACCTTGCAGAATGTAGGACCTTGTCATCCTATCAACATCAACTCGTGCCCTTTCCACCTCTGTCATGGAAGCATATTCCCTTGGCACTTGTTTTTGTACAAGAATTGGTGGATTAGTGTAATGCCCCAGGTTCCACATTTGTATATAATCATATATTTCATATAACAAGAGATACAACATTTCACATTCGGTCCAAATATAATAAAAGCTACATTATAGAAGTAGCTACCAAATTTATTTCTTTCTCAAAATCTTTTATACAAAACTTGTACTCATAAACAACATGCATGTATAAGTTACAACATATTATCCCAAATATCCACATGCAGGAAATCATATAATCTCTTCATAAATTCCATTTCTCTTAACATCTGGTTACCTGACCTGTAATGCACCATTTAATACACTAAAAATGAGGGTTAAACTGAAAGGTCTAGTGAGTGAATTCCTTTCTTGCCTGCTGTTACAGGGTGAATAATCACTGAACACATTTATAAACTCATATTTGTAATAATAACAAATATACAACCTTTTGATATAACAAACCTCTTTTGTCGCATCTAAAAGATGAGACGTTACCAGTTTATCACATCAAGTAACACAATAACTCATTTAACACATTCTGATATAACTCATCGTATCAAAAAGATCAAAATGTAATGAATTCAGTCCTGATCTCAATGTTAAAACAATTTCGGATGCCCCGCCTAACTATCGCGGATGCCCCACCATCTATTACGGTTATCCCGCCAACTATCGCGGCTGTCCCACCATCTTTCGCAGTTAAACCCGCCAACTATCGCGGATACCCCGCCATCTATCGCGGATACCCCGCCATCTATCGCGGTTATCCCGCCAACTATCACGGTTTAAACGATGAACAAACTCATAGGTCAAAGATTGGTCGATGAACTCCCTCATCTCCCAAGGCATGGGAGATGAGAGCCCCTCATCTCCCAACGCATGGGAGATGAACACCCCCTCATCTCCCAAAGCTTGGGAGATGAGCACGCCTCGTCGGACATAGTTTTTTTAATCCAAACATGTTACATAACTTCATGTATCAAAGTAAATCACGTGTAATATAATAACACATATTCTACAAAAGTTTTGTAAAAACTCACCTCGTCTGATATCAACCAAAATCTCACCAAACCATTAACCGGATCTTTCTTTCTTCCTTGAGTGAAAACCACCAAAACCTCCCAAAACTTTTTCTTCACAAGTTATATATATGTGAATATTTAGGAGAGGAGGGTGAGGTGGTGCATGGGCATGCACCCTACCTCCTTCCCCCCCCCCCATCCCTACGTGAATACCTTACTACAAACCATAAATCAATTCATGCCATTGGACCTAAAATTTTAAAGCACAGGGAGGTGACCTAAGTTTCATCTTTGGTCCTTCATCTTCCATCAACTAAAAGATTCCCTGAACTTTGTATCTCTATTTATTTCGAAACCCAATCAATAAATTTAAAACCAAAAAATTACAATTAGCATTAGAAGAAAGCCGATATGATGTCCATGAAGAGGTTGGTCCATCTCTCAGGGATTCTCTCATGAAAGGACCAAGTCTTTGTCTGTCAATGTAATCAAGTAGTTTGTTCCTTCATTGAGGATAATCGCATTTGTACAAGACAAGAGGTTTTATGTCTAAACCGATAGCCATTGCCTCTCGACATGACATTGTTCTTTAATTGACCGTAGATCAATTGGTTGAAAAAATAAGAAAAATAACTCATAAATCACAAACTAAAATTTTTGCCGCACCCAATAGGTTGTCGCACTCCACTAGTGAAGCTTATTGCACCCCAAAAACTTCGCATCCTACTCCTTCTCACACCTTAAACTTATCGCACTCAAACTTCTCGGGTCCAACTTGTCGCACCCAAACTTATCAGATCCAAACTTGTCGCCTGAAACGGGGTATGAACAATAAATTTATCACATATAAAGGATACGATAATTTTGCTTATCGGGTCACACAGATGCGATGACTTTGACTTTATCGGGTCAAAAGGATGCGATTACCGAAGGTTATCAGGCTAAGTAGATGCGATAACTAGAAGTTATCAAATCAATGTGATGCGATAAAAGCTAGTTGTCGCACACAACTATGCGATGACTATGAATAATAGGGATGCGATAACTTGGCAGTTCTTAATGTTTTTGACAGATTTCAAAAAATTTCACAAATACAGTCCAGAACCTTTCAATTAAGGATATAGAGGCTCGAAAGTCAAAGCCTTACAACTTTAATTCTCGAGATATAACCTAGAACTGAATAAAAGCAAATAACACAATGAACTAAACTCACAACGATGGTTTTCCAAGGAATGAGGTTGAGTCTTTTTCTAATGTCGATCTTCTACTTTGATACCAATTGTTGTTTGCCTAGAAGATTACAAGAACAATGAAATAACAATAACACAATGCAATGAACAAATCAGTCGGCTTGTCTATTGATTCAAAATGTGGAATACAAAATATTGTTTTGCCTTGGGCGACGCTCTCTATAATTAGCTGATGATTACAATCAAGAGTTGACCTATTCTAGAAAATAGGGTAACTATATATACCATGACGGTATTTACATTTTAGGCTCTTCTATTTTATTACAAATAAAATATAAAACCTAACAAAAAGACAACCCTACCCCTTCACGCCTCCATCATTGTGTACGCCTCCATCTAGATCTCATCTCATATTTTGCTTTTTGATTTTCGTTTTTGTTTTCAATTCAAGAACTGCATCTGCTTCCTAGATTCAAGAACTCAATTTTGTTTTTTAATTTTGTTTTCATTTTCTGATTTCGTTTTCGTTTTTTGATTTTGTGTTCGTTTTCAATTCAAGAACTCGATTCAAGAACTACATCTCCTTCCAAAATTCAAGAACTCAAATCACCACTGCATTTCCTTCCTAGATTGAAGAACTTGATTTCTAACTAGATTTCTTTTGAAGTTTCTGAGGTTCGTTTTCTATTTTGATTTCAATTTCATTTTCGATTTTAATTTCGTTGTCATTTTCGATTTCCTTTGAAGTTTATGTTTTCAATTTCGTTTTCGTTTTCATTTTTGGTTTTCAATTTCGTTCCACGTTCCTTTTGAAGTTTCTAATAATTTTTGTTATTGTTCTCTATTCCAGATTTCGTTTTTGATTTCATTCTAAATTTCGATTTCAAAACCCTCTTTACATTTATGTTCTCTGTTCGTCTTTCCTAGAACCTAATCCTAACCCTTATCCCTCAAGTTCATATTGTTTCTTAATTGTTTATGGTGCAGTTTATTCCTGATTTCACTGGGTTTTTTTTTTTGAAGTTTATCTGATGAACTAAAGGGTAAAACTATCATTTCTATCTTTCAGACGGTTAATTCAGTATAAAAAAGTAAACGACAACAAATTTTTATCTAAATAGACAAATTTATCTAGATAGATAAATTTATCCATACAGAACTTAATGAAAAATTTGGTAAACAGCCCCTAAGACCATCCATACACGCCTTGCAAATTGCAAAAATGCAATTTTGTGCCACATAGGATTTCACTTGCAAAATTTGCAAGTCAATTTGCAAGCCACGTGACCCACTCACTTCTCTCCAATTTTATTTTTTTCTTTTAATTATTTAAATAAACTATTTTTATA
>NW_020200684.1:32171-33666 GCF_001531365.2 Cynara cardunculus var. scolymus | reverse complement strand
GGTGAACAGTAGCCGAAGTCACGGGTGAACAGTAGTCGCTAAGAGTCACGGGGTGAACAGTAGTCGCTAAGAATTTGATATAAATACAATTATACGTGACCTTATTAACCATAACACTTTAGTTTTTTAAAATGTCTAAGTCTGAGAGTGAGTATTCTTCATATTCTTCGTCTTCAACATCAGAAATATTTGTTGAATGGCTTCTTGATGATTCTTCCTCCAAACTCACTACCCACTATGTTGCCTTACAAAAACAACAAATAGCAGATGCAACTTCTACGTCAAAACGTAAAAAGAAGAAAAGAAGAAATATAGAAAGAAAGCGTGAAGATGGAGATCGACGTCTGTACGAAGACTACTTTTTTGAGAATCCGACATACAATGATGATATATTTCGACGTAGATTTCGGATGCGGAGACCATTATTTCTTCGCATAGTTGAAGGTGTGAAGAATCACGATCGTACTTTGAAAGTGGTATCGATTGTACCGGTAGATCAAAATTATCATCTCTTCAGAAGTGTACTGCTGCGATACGAATGTTAGCATATGGTGTAGCTGCAGATGCCGTTGATGAATATTTACGAATTGGTGAAACTATAACAATAAAATGTGTTAAGAAGTTTGTACAAGCTATTATTGCAGTGTTTGGGGACGAGTATTTACGAAGATCAAATGTCGCTGACCTTCAACGATTACTTTATATTGGGTAYCAACGCGGTTTTYCAGGTATGTTAGGCAGTATTGATTGTATGCATTGGGAGTGGAAAAATTGTCTGGTGGCATGGCACGGACAATATGCTAGAGGGGACCATAAAACTCCAACTATTATGTTAGAAGCAGTTGCTTCACAAGATTTGTGGATATGACATGTTTTTTTTGGGCTTCCAGGCACATTAAATGATATCAATGTGTTAGATCGATCTCCCATCTTCCACGAGGTCTTAGAAGGGAAAGCACCAGAGGTAAATTTCTCTGTTAATGGTAACAACTATAGTTTAGGATACTACCTTGCAGATGGAATCTACCCTAACTGGGCTACGTTTGTGAAATCCATCCCATTGCCCCAAAGTCAAAAACATCAGCTATTTGCAAAAAAACAAGAATCAGCTAGGAAAGATGTAGAAAGAGCGTTTGGCGTATTACAATCACGAATTGCCATAGTTAGAGGTCCATCACGGATGTGGTTCAAGGAAATAATCGGAGAAATATTACGAGCTTGCGTAATAATGCACAACATGATTGTCGAAGATGAACGTGACTCATACATTCGTCAATTTGATTTCACAGATGATGCTAATTTCAGTACATCTATGCCTGAAGTTTCTCGAAATCATCTTCCTGAGTATGAAAATTATCTTCGAAGTCATGCAAGAATACGTAACAGGACTCACAACAATCAATTACAAGCGGATTTGGTTGAAGAGATTTGGAGCCGATTTCAAGGAGAAGAAAACAATGATTAAGGTAACGTTTTATTTCTATCTATATGTAAT
>NW_020200684.1:0-32096 GCF_001531365.2 Cynara cardunculus var. scolymus | reverse complement strand
ATTATATCATATATTAATCGTTTTAATTAACATTGAATTAAAATAAAACATGTTATTAATTAAAAAATAATTAGAATGTATATATAAATAATTTAAAAATAGTTAATAAATGTTGTAGTGGGGACCACTTTTGAAAATGTAGGTGAATTGCAGGTGTGTAGGTGGTAATTGCAAAAGCTGACGTGACACAGTTGAAAATGTTGTAGGTGAATTGCAGGTGTGTGGAAGATAATTGCAAAAGCTGATGTGGCACAATTGAAAGTGTAAATGGATTGCAGGGATGTGGATGGTCTAAGTCTGGCATGGTAGAGGCGACGCCTCATGTTCAAAATGCCGAATTACCTCGAGGCATACGTCTCAAGCGTTTTTTTAAACTATGGTCCTACTCTCTAGTTCTAGTTCTATCTAGGTCTATCATACCCAGTCATGTTCACGTACCATAACATTCCCTTATGCTGCGTTTGGTATATGAGACAGGACAGGATGAGACAAATTCAATGTCCCACGTTTGGCGCAACATTGGACATGGCAAGAACTCACGGTCCCACGTTTGGCACGCCATGGGACATGGATAAGAACTTGGATAACATGGGACAAAAAAAACTTTTTCTTTTCCACCAAAATAGGTGGAACAAGATGGAACAAGAATGAGGTAATAACTAAAATATTACTGATCAACCCTCGTTTGATATATAATCTTGATCTAGTCTTTGTTTTGGTGGTCACCATCGCTAGTTGCGGCGCCGCCACCACCGGTAGTGTCGGCCACAGATAGCCACCTACGGCCACCTCCACCTCCTCTTCCACTACAATAGCGTCCTCCACCACTTCCACAACCATCGTCGACCATTGCCGCCTCTACAACCATCATCGGCCACCGACCACCACCGTCCATCGCCACTTCCACCTCTTTTTCTACTACAACAACCTCTTCCACCACCATTACCACCGTCGGCTACCAACCATCATTGCCATTGCCACCATCACTAGCACCGTCGGCTATTGTCACCTCCACCTTTACTAGCACCACCATCGGCTACTACCACCACTGCCTACTACCACACCACTACCTCCACCACTTTGGACCGCTACCATTACCACTATTTGCCATCTTCACATCCTCCATAGCCACCATCGTCCACCAATCACAAATGCCTCTGGCCCTCTGCCTTCACAACCATTGTTGGTTCAACAATCTTTACATTGCATTCGCCAATTAATAAGGATCTTTCAAACCAAATAAAACATAATTTTCATTTGTACGAATCAGGGCTTTTTCAACCTATCATCAAATATATCAAAATTTCCATCCAAATTTGGTGCTATTATATATATATATATATATGTATTTATGTATATGAAAATTGTGTAAAATGTTTATAAATTAAATTATTTAATTTATTTGTGTTAATTGCAATTATTATATGATATATAAAATCATTAAATAACTTTTTGGATAACTTATCTAATTCTATCATGTATCATAATCATACCAAACACTAAATAGACATTTGTTCTCTTCAGTCCAATCTGCACATCAAATGTTTGGTTTGTTATAACAAGTACACAACCGTTTGGGGGATAATGGAGGTAAAGTAAACCTCGAGGGGGTATGGTAAAAACTAACCCGAAGAAACATGGACAGAGGTTTTCCCCCCTTCTACCTTTAGGCCTAAAACCCTAACTTGAAATCTGATAATTCTCAGGTGCCGACGAGGAGGAGTTATTCTTTCGATATCGACCGAATTCGTTTGTGCATTATTTAATTACTTTTGTTTATAGGGAAGAACATACGTGAAGGGCAGGAAGTTGCAGAATGCAATATCTTCACAGAAAACTGACCAGTAATAGGTCTTCATTCAAAACAGTCCATCAAGTTCGTACCTTCTCTAATCCTTTTAACTTGTTTGTTCCTAATCATTCACGATTGTTGATATATTTCATCTTTGCTTTAGCTTTGCTGTTCTGTCAATTGTTTTTCTATTTATTTGTA
Organism: Cynara cardunculus var. scolymus; assembly: GCF_001531365.2. Taxonomy (NCBI): domain Eukaryota; kingdom Viridiplantae; phylum Streptophyta; class Magnoliopsida; order Asterales; family Asteraceae; genus Cynara; species Cynara cardunculus. Next base: position 30,103 of record NW_020200684.1, on the reverse strand, counting down.
GATGATCTGTTATTGGGTTTTGATGTTGTAGCTGTTAGAACTGCATTGCCAACTTTTATTACCTGCGGAACATTCTCTACTCCCTCTTTTGCAATAAAAGATGTGCCTTTGACTTAAGTAGAGCATTTGTGGTACTTTTTACGTCCCATGCAAATCTCGAAGTAGGATTCTACACATACGTTTTGATTGTTCATCAATGTGTGAAGTACATTTAAATACCAAAGGCAATAACATCAATCATTTATTAACATGACGGTGGAAACCATTGCTCTTTTAGCTTGAAAATTTGTGAAGAAAATGATGAGTGCCATGGCCCAAAATGAAAATTGTTGCAATTTTTGGTTAGGACTACTGCTTTTTGAGAAAAGAAGAACAAAGGGTTTTGGCTTACGAGGATGTAGTATGCAGTAAACTCAAAACTTGTATTTGATGTGGAATTTGTTATACATTTGACACCAAAAGTTTTTAAATTATAGTTACTTCTATAAAGTTAAAAGTAGTTACAAAATTTCTCTTTGAAATCAATAGAACAAGTGTGCATTATGGAGAAACAAGACCTGGTTAAATTTTGAAGGAACAACTGATAAGAAGTTATTGTTCAAATTATATAATGGTTTTTGCCGTTTTTAGCACCATGTGATCTTGGTTATAGTCAAAATATTTGTTCATAGATATGCTACACTAGCTGTGAAAATCTGCTTCAAGGAGTTCTAAGACTGCACAGGTTTGCGTCATCATAGATAAACTGAAACTGCTCATTTTGAAACTCTTAAGTTCTTTTTATATTGATAGTTTTGAAGTCTATATCGTATGACTTCTATTTGTAGGTCCTACTTCGACAGTTTTATTCCACAGACAAGTGCTATGATGCTGGGCAGCCAACACCAAGTACTCATCCTCAGGTATCTTGACTTAATAATTTGTCCTCTCTTTTCTTTTACTAAGGCTTTTTCTTATTCACTGTCACATCTACTACTCTTATATTTGATTTTTGTTCGCTGTCAGTAATTGCCAACATTAAATTCCTTTTTGTGTGTTGGTATTGGTAGTTACTAAAAGAAGGTGAGATTACACCAGGAATCACTTGTGATGAATATATATCAAGGAGGAAGAGACTATTGGAACTTCTTCCAGAACAGAGTGTGGCTATTGTTGCAGCTGCTCCTGTAAAGATGATGACTGACGTTGTACCTTACAATTTTCGCCAAGATGCTGACTATCTGTATATTACTGGATGCCAACAGCCTGGTGGGATAGCTGTATTGGGTCATGACTTTGGTTTGTGCATGTTCATGCCTGAAGCTACCCCTCAAGTAAGCCTGAATTCATGTGATATAACACTAAATTTCCCATTGTCTTAATATCTCTAGTATTCCCTCTTGTCTTCCCTTTCCCTTTATGTCTTCTGTATCTGAGTTTCTTGCTGCCATTCAAAATTTCATCTTCCTATGAGGATATGATTCATATAGGTTACACTTACATGCGTGAGTGCGTGACAATGATGTTGTCTATTTTAGATGGAAAATTTCTGCAAGTAAATAACAATTTGATACCAAAAAGTACAAAACCCTAGTGCTTAATAATATCTGAAATGAATTCTAGGACATTACTTGGCAAGGACAGATAGCTGGAATTGATGCTGCTACAGAATTTTTCAAGGCTGATCAGTCCTATCCTATCAGCAAATTACACAAGGTCAGTCCACTCTCCTTTTTAGCATAAGAGATGCCCTAAAGTTATGTTATTTCATGTTCCTGGTGAATATATAGGCAGGATAGTAAGATTTTAGGACCCACACGCCACACCAAAGAGAAGGACGAAGGACACACTTGAAATCAGCGAGACCATAAACACGTTAAATTTAGAAATATTTGTTAATTTAAGAATGCATTTGTTACTTGGATTTAGAATAGAAACATTGGCCCAAAATAACATAGGATAAGTTTTGCTCAAGCATTGATGTGTCAGCTTGGGGCTTGGATGCTATATCTTTTCTCTAGGTCATAAAAGCATGCTATGTTCAATTGTATGTGAAAGGCATAACAACTAAAGACTGGAATTCTTGATAAGTACTTCTTTTTTTCAATTTTCGTTATGATATTGATTATATTTATAAGTTGTTGCCTTTTCAAAGTAATATTAGGGACTAATCTTGATGAAGGACAAAATATTGAATGATATGACTTTTTTTTAAAGTATATAATATTTATATACAACAAATGAATACCCTCTTCATCTTTAGTGAGGTTTGAACCCTAGACCTCCTGGGAGGCTGGGCTTTACTGGTAACTCGAGTATCGCTAGGCCAAAGGCCCTTTTTGAAAGATAGGACTTGGGTAAACAACTGATACAACACAAAGGGTCCTAAAATGTTGATTGTTTATCACCTTATCTTTTATTATAAATGACGAGGAATGCATTATTAGGTTAAAAGGAACTTGTGTTAGAATGTATATTAGGGTAATTGTTGGTATTTATCCTATAATTATTAGGATAATTGTTATCTTTTCTTTCCTTGCTATTATATTTTGGATGTTAATAGTTCTTGTGTTAAGATAAGTTTAGTCTATTATGTATTGGATGTAATTCCCGAGATTGATGAATAAAAGATTAAGATCTTTCTTTTCATTATGTGAAACAATCAACTTAGCTGAGATGCTTTAGGTCTATCTTGGGTGGAAATTAAGTGATCCTTGCATTTTTTGGAGTGAAGCCTTTGAAACCTCGTTCTTTCGATTTTCTCCCAAATTGTATTGCATCAGTGTTAAACAGCCTTGAGGGAAGGTGAACTGGTCGTTCTCAATGAATAATATACAATAATTTGCATAACGTAAAACATAGAGAGAGAAATAAATATGACATTTTAGAGTGGTTCGAAGCCTTTGTCCTTAGTCTACTACCTGACCAATTTCGAGAGTCCAATTCACTAAAAAATACTTTTTGTGGTAGAGTATAAAACATTTACAACGAGGATGAGTGCAATCACTCAAGAAGTGCTCCAGTGAACACTATAAATATTGATCCTATGATCAATAACACTAGTTGATGAGAAAAATACAAGAGATTGAATCACTTGATTTATACAATACTAATTGAAGTATAAGTGATCAAAGATAACCGTGAAATGATTGAAGAGTAAATATAGAAATAATCATGATTAGGACATAAATTTCGAATACTTAAGCATTGTAGAAAGATTTAGGGAAAATGAATATAATGTCAATGGGATTCATAGCATCCACAGATTAATAAAGCATCAAGTGTAGGTGCACATAATTAAGGATAAGCACCAAAGTCGACCATCATGCAAATTAAAACATATAGTGATATTAAGTTCAAGTTTTAACCATAAAGATGTTCAAGGAGTAAGTGTTGAGGAGAACCACATAGAAAGCATGTAAATATCTTGTGGGCAAAATTCCGAAATTGCTCCATCAACTAGCAAATCATCACTTTGTTGGTTGAGGGCTTGTTAAAAACCAAACAGGGCAATGTATGATCATTTCCTTTCTTGGACTTTTGATCGATTCCGTACAACTCTCTATCTTCCTTGTGATGACAATAGTGTACGCTAACTTTTTGTTAGGCTCTCTTTTTCATGTATTAAGGGGGTGTTTGATGTATAGTTTGAAAGTGATGATCTGAAAGTCGCAATAATCAGTTTCTAGTGTCGGGGAAAGCTACTTTTGCTAATTATTATTTGATTGTTTTTGGGTCAGATAATCAGTTTGCTAATAGCTGCAAAACTATATACAAAAGGGTAGAGTAAAATTACTTATATATGTTTATCTTATCTATTACTTTCTTGAATATGCAGAATTTTCCAAACACTCATGACGATCAAAAGTGACTATTACAAATTCACAACTTCAAGATGCAAAAGGACATTCAAACATAATCTCCTACACCACCTTTTTGTTATAGTGGATTATCTGTTTCTGATTATTTAATCACATAATGACTTTTGAAACGCACATCCAAACACCTCCCATGTCACCCTTAAGTCAGTCAACTATTCTTTGAGGCTTGAGCCATTGTTAAGAGTGATCAGTCTTGAAGTCACACAAAATAGTTCTGATCAAGCCTAAACTCTTAAACGAACTTTGGAACAAAATTCTCATCATCATCTTTCCTTGTAGTGGTAATGCCATCTTTCCTGGCGGTGGTAACACCATTTTTCCTCAAGGGGCTTTTGGAGTTGCATTGATCTCCATTTGACATTGTCTTGGTCTGTGTCTGAAAGTACAGTGGCTTTTCTTTTGCTCTTGAAATGTTCTGTCGCTATATCTGAACTATCAGCAAGTTTGGAGCTGGTTGCCAACTTTCAGAAAGTTCAATGGTCATTCTGAAAATTTCATAAAGTTTAGAGCCATTTTGAAAATTTCAGGACGTTCAAGGATCATTATGAAAACTCAGGAGTGATTCTGCAAATTTCAGAACATGCAGTGTTTGTTTCACAATTACTAAACGTTAAGGGTATGTTTTCATATTCAGACTGTCCAGGATTATGTTGCATTCTGTTATTTAGTTTTAACGGTCGTGTTGCAATCTACTGAAAGTTTAGTCATGGTACGCAAATCTAGAAAATTCATGGCAGGTTTTGTAATTCAGTTCTGCAGCCTGTTCTGCCTGCTGATTCATTTGGTCCAATTCTTTTCTGGATACCGATTTCATCTGGTTGTTTTTCTCTTGGCTCTCCACCTGATGGGTTTTCATTGTGGCTAGATTAAGTAATTCTGCAGTAGCGTAAATGGAAGAAAAAGTGAAGGTAGTCGATGAACTACAACATCTGTATTCTGTGCTGACATCTATCAAGCCTGTTGCCCCTTGAGCCACATCATGCTTTATTGCCACATTGCTTGATTTTGAGATGGGCTTTTCAGCAAACTAGCCGTTTATAGCAAGAAAATAGCCACTTTTTAAGGGTTTTAAAGAAATAGCCATGAATTTTGCCAAAGTGAATCCGCCAATTGGTGGAATCCACTTTTTGTTAGTTGGTGGGCCAATTCAGCCGAAAAGTCAAATAGGTCACGTATCCCAAAAATTCAAAATTTAGCCAATGTTGGGGAAATTTGGGGGGCGAAATCCATGTGTCAACACATGGTTGGTTGGCAAAATCAGAAATGAGCACCACATGTCAGGTTGGCAGAATTTGCCAATTGCGGAATTCATGGTTTCTTTAAAACCCTTAAAAGAGTGGCTATTTTCTTGCCATAAATGGCTAGTTTGGTGAAAAACCTATTTTTAAATACTTTTTGCGATTTTGTTGGAGGGATTTTCTAAATCTGTTGGGAAGTCGAAGTTTCTTATTAGGAGAATAAGGCAGTTGGGAGGAGGATGCTTTCAGACCCGTGCTAGTTTCATTCCTATTTCTTTTCTTTCTGTCAATCATCTGTTTTGAGTATTTTATGGTTTCAAACTTTTTTTTTTACACGTTTCACTGTCCAGTTGAGAATGATTGATATCTGCTCTGCAACTTGAGGGGTGTAAGGGGGTAGAATAATAATTCCTGTTTAGTGAAGTTTTTATTTTGTTTACAATTTCAGGCCCATAAGCCAGTAAACATATTCTAAGTGTCCAGGTTTTTATGCCGAGTAATGCACAACCTTCTTTGAACCCGAAACACTTACATGACCAGTAGACACGGATAATGCTTTTAGATATCCCTGTCGCTTTTAAACTACCGTGTGCCGCCTAGGCATTTAGTGTCCCTCCTTCAATTGGCTTGGGCCTCATAATTGGCTGCCTAGAAATTAAGCGTCTCCCACCACTTCAACTATTCGTTGATTTAAGCGTTTGAAAAAATCAAGCGGGAATCGATGAATTTTTTCTCAACGTGGAGGGACTCTTTCCAGTCTGTCAAGTAATTGTGTCAATGGAACAATGTAATTAAGTCATTTAGAAAGGTCATCGTATCAAAATAGTTTACTATCTAAATTTTAATTCTTATGTGTTTTTCTAATCTACAGACATGATATTTTAATATCTGAACAGCTTATGCTTCCACTTAATTAAGCACGAGGCCACTCAACTGCCTAGCTCTGCATAACCATTTTTTAGAACAGTGACCAGGGTGTATATCTTAATAATGAGTATGCCTCTTTTGCATGGAGTCTGTAATTGGTGTGCATCCAAGTGAAGGTACTGGACAATTGCTTTGGGTTAATGATAAGAGTCTAGAGACTAGTAATACTCGCATATTGAAGTTGGTCTAAAATTGTTCTGGCAATATTTACTGTAGAAACTTACTACTGCAATTTATATCCATTTTACCAAAATGGAGAACTATAACTTCATTGGTTGGTAACCCTGGGTGATTTTTTTTTGCCACAATTAACCTTATGGCTCAGCATTATTAACTCAGTTCTCTTGAGTTTTACTGCAGTTTCTTCCAAACATGATAAAAAGTTGTTCAAAGTTATATCATAATGTGAAGACAGCTATCCCAACTTATACAGACTTAGAGGCGTTCCAGAAAGCTTCCTATAATGGTGGAGTACATGATTTCTCCTTATATACCCATGAAGCACGATGGGTAAAATCATCAGCCGAGATTAATCTAATGAAAGAATCTGCTGCCATAGGTTGCCAGGTATTTCAAAGTTGCACAATTATTTTTGCGCTAAATGCATGAAACAGCAACCTATTTTTATAAATTTTCTTATTTCAACATTGTACTCATAATTTTTTCTTATTACATTCAAATTATTTTTTATTAGAGCATTGTACTTTGAATAATCTACCCATTATAGCAATGGGTAACCTGTTACCTGTTAAACCGCTTAACCCCTTATTTTTTGCTTCTGTGGCTTAAATGAGGTGATGTGGACGATGAATGATTACATGGCATAAATAAAAAAAGCCTCTTTCAAATTCTTTTAATAATTTCCTCACTTTCTCTCCCAATGATTCATATTTCACCCAAAGCATGTTGTTCATCCCTCTTTAGAAAACCGTTACAAAAATATTTCACCCTTATTAAGTTGTATGCAAATTAAATATTCTAGAGTAAGGGGCTGTTTACCAAATTTTTTGGGTAAGTGCTGACTGAGGTAGGAGGTCCTATTGAGAGAGGAGATCTGGCTCAGATAAGTGGTGCTCTATTATTTACATGATGTTTTTGTATCAAATACTGACCGAATAAAATGATGAACATAACCCTCTGTTTGAAGTATTTGCTTATGATAAACTATTATATATCAAATGTTCTAAAAAAATATTCTTTTTGTTAGTATTTCTTTGTTATGTCTATATTCACGTAATTATAATATTGTTAAGTTTAACCTATTAGATTTCAATCCCCCACCTAGTCAATCAGTAAAGTAAATATTTGAAGAAGGGCAAGGAAATTCTCAAGTATGGGTTAGAACACCAACTAAGAAATATTGCAAAAAGAAAAGGAAAAGCTTTTAGAGAGAACATCGAGTGCCTTTTTGTTGCTTTTCATTTGTGTCAGATTTTCTTGCCGAGTAGGTGATTATTTTTTGGGAAATGGTGAGTAGGGCTATAACTGGAAATGGCAGCTGTGACTCTAGTAAGGAGTTGATATGTTGCTTAAAAGGAGACATAAATTAAAGACATGAAAGATAGGAATGTAAGTGCATTAATGAATGCTGCAGTAATGCAAGACAAGATTTAAATTCAGGAATGTAATTGCGAAAAGTAATACTTAAATTGAAAGAACTTGGAAGAGATACAAAACTAGAACTACTGAAATATGAAACTAACTAATACAAAGCATACCAACCTGCAGCCCCGACATTTCTATTTATAGGAGAGAGAGTGGGAAGAGAGCACTTTAGGGAACTTAGGCACAAAGTTCAGAACATAAAGTCAAACTAACAAAAGTTGACATGACATCTATTGACAAAAGATGTAGTAAAACCTGCAGATCTGTAAAGGGCTTTGAAAATGTGAGTTTATCTCACCAAAGGTTGTCTTTAGCTCCTCCCCTTTATTTCCACATTTTCTGCCTTCCTCCCCAAACAATCTGTCTAATGCTGCAGCATAGACACAACACACATAGCCTGCCCATAAGGTGAAATTAGCTTTCCATAGCTTTATTAAAGATTAATCACAACCTTAGCTCCATAAAATAGGAAAGGGGAGAATAAGATATTTGGGATATAAAAGGAAATAAGATAACTAAAAGGGAAGAAATGAGTATTATAATATTGGTGAAAACAATGCATATCAAAATGCCATGCCAACAATATGTTACACGTGGACAATGACATGGCATGGAAACCTGTGGCATGTCATCTTAATTCAAATCAAAAGGTTACCCATTGTAACAAAGGGAAATTTTTTCAAAGTACAATGCCTTAATAAAAAATAATTTGAAACTGTATTACTGTAATAAGGAAAAATAGAAGTACAATACTATAATAAAGAAATTTGTGAAAGTAGGTTGCTATTTCGTGCATTTAGCCCATTATTTTTTAATCTATTTTCAGTGTTGTTTATTTTCTATTAAGATTTCATCCCCCTTTTTTGTTATTATTTATCTATTCTCATCCATGATATTTTGTAACTTGTAAATTGATTATACTTGATATATATGGTTAAAATGATAATAAATTGGAAAGGGGTTTGTAAAATAAATTAGCCTTGTAAACTCTTAGGTTTAGGGTCCTTGTTTACTTTGCTAGACCTGGCTGACCTAATTCTGAACTTGATCGGATGTTTTTAGTGTCCCAACAGTATCTGTTGTACTCTTGTATTGGACGGAAGAAAATGAATCCTTGCAGCTCAAACAACAAGATCATAACCATTATAATTGTGGGGAAAGTTGCGGGATTCATCGTCAATATATTTGCTTGATGTATCTTTTGCTCTCAAAAGAGAGATGGTATGTGAAATATTGATGCAAATATTAGTGCAAATATACACCTTTAATACCAAGTAATGTAATGATAAGTCGAGTATCATATCCATAGACTTAGAATAGGCACAAGAGTGCAATTGTCTTGACATTTGATAGCTTCGAGAAATGAAGAGGAATAATCGCTTTTGGAGGTGGTCTTACTAGTTTCACTGAGTTCACGCTAAACTGAGGCTATAAGGTTTTATTAAGGAAGTACCATGAAATCTCTTTTTGTCAATTGTGTTTGGGGTCTGCTATAGCCTCAAAGAGGCAACAAGTGAGCCACCGACTAGAAATCAAGTTTTGTGGCTGTTTTGTATGCAACCAATCATTGAATGACTGATATTTCCCGGTTCTAAAGTACTCTGCTTTGTTGGAATAGCTTGTTAGTGTTAAATATTTGAGTTGAAGTTGATTTCACAAAGTAAGGCCATGCAAGCCGAGGTGCATTTATGTCCCTTACTAAATCATAGGGTTAAAATTTGGATTCATCAAGTATTTCCTCCTTAACCTTCTTTGGCATGTAGGCAGAGTTCATGGTCATGCTGCTGGTGATCAGCTAGAAATGAGAAGATTTGAAAAATGATCAACTCTTGTTGAAAGAAGCCACACAAGGCGTTTGAGGCTATAGCCTTCACTTCACACAAAATAAGTCATGGTTCTAAATAACTCGTTATGGCCTCGTTATGGCATCAAGGCTTGGCCTTGCCACCATGTTATGCCTTATCGCTCCACTTTAACGCCTTGGCTTGCATTGTAACGCGTTATGGCGCGTTATTTTTGAAGTTGTGGGCTATGCTGTTATAGCGGTGAAGATACAAAATTGCGGTCAGGACTGATATTTAAAATAGTAGTTATAGTGGTGGTACAGTGGTTCGTATAATATTTCTTAGAATTATATATATAATATATATATGTATGCATACATAAACATATCATTTGCATTAATTAAGAATATAGTTTCAACATCAAACCATCAACTTAAACAAGTTTCACAAAACAAAATAGGAGAAGTATTCATAAACGAGCTAACCGCAAGCAATAGGTTTAGATCTAAAAAGCCCAACTTGGGTTGATATTAAGAAGAAACTAATTGTTATGTTAATGGATTGAAGTTAAAACATAGCCTAGATCTAAAAAGCCCAACTGCCCAAAACAAAGACTCAAAATAAAGCCCAAAAAATAACGCTATTGGAGAATGCAATTTGATTCTAAATTTCGGTCAAAATTGCGGTAAATTGCGCCAATAATTGTGTTACCGCTATTTTCACCGCAATTTGACCACCGATATTCTGCTCAGGGCCGATATCCGATATTGCGCCGCTATCGCAGCGCTATTGCGCCGCAATTAACAACATAGGTTGTGGGGTTATTTTAATATATTACTTGAGGGATAAATGATAATTATGTACGGGACCTAAGACTTAAATAAACATAAAAATGAAGCTTAAAAACCAAAACTCTAAATATATAAATACTTAGGGGCAGTTTACCAAATGCTTACCCGGCAAGTGATTTCCAAGTCACATTACCTTACCAGATATGGCAAGGACCAAAAATCTTATCCGGTAAGAGCGAAGGCAAGGACCGAGAGTCTTACTCGGTAAGTGAGGGCAACGACTCTTACCACGGTTAGCGCTTACTAGGTAAATTGTTGCATACGATAATGTTTTGGTGGACTAAAATCTTAACCAGTAAGTGATAGTGTTGAATTTTCCCGGTAAACACTTACCTTGGTACAAGTTTGGTAAACAGTCCCTTACTCTCATTCCCGTACATGAAGGGTCAGAGATGATTCTTTGAAAATTGAAGAAAGTGGTGAGTAGAGATTCAAAAGATTTAAATCCTGTTTTCACTCTTGACATCATTTTCTATAAGCTCGATGAATTTGGTGTCAATTGTTCTTCTTTCTTCTTTAGTTTTGTTACTTTATATGAATTTAATTTGTTCTATGTATGGTATTATTCAAAACACTAATGCATACAGGTGTGTGCGTGCGTGTGTATATGCCGCCTTATGGTATGCCTTGAAAACGTCGTGGCCTCGCTCTAACATGTAAAACTAGAGGCTTGACCTCGCCACCACGTCGCGCCTCACGTCATTTAGAACCTTAAATAACTTATAAGTTCATCCACAGTCTATTGATGGTATTTAGCCCATAATTGGGTTGACCAAAAAATAGATACAAGAAAGCTTCATAATAAAATTCAATAGTTAAAACATTAGTACATATATAGAATGTTTTCTCAGAAAGTAAATGACATAGAGGAAAAGTGGCATAGATAAACAAAAGATGATGATTTCCTAATGCTTTCATAATTGGGGCTGCAACTCTATTTATACTCCTTGGCACTTGTCTTTTTTCTCCAACATCATGGCAGTTTGCAGTTGACCGGTCATCATCTTTTACTTTGTCTGCTTGCAGGCATAGTTTAGATTTTATTTCATTTGGGTTGTACTTGAACAGCTGACACCCTCCTGCTGTACTACCAAAAGCTTGCAGCCTATCTTCTTCTGCTTTATTTTCGAATTGCTATATCCTCCGCTCCACCTGGACTTATGTATTTCTCAAGTACAAAAAGACAACCCGGACGCTACCACCTACTATCCACCTGACATCTATCATAAAAGACCAAACAAAAAGACTCAAAAAGGCTACAGACTAGGACACAAATACATCACAATAATCTAGTATTAAGCATATGAGACCGTAGCTTATAACTCTTATTTGAGGGCCATCAGGAGATAAAATTTTATGCACGGATAAAGCTTTGTGCAAGCCTTGAAAGCAATTATACAGGGGTGAAATCCTGGTTGTTTGACATTGGTTTAATGTTCGACAAAATCGCTAGACAAAGAAGCAGAGGATTAGTCTTTCTGCCAACTCGGTATGGGTAGTATTTTAGTTATCCTAGTTTTTGTTAGGTTAGTACCTAGTAGTGTTCACCTTGGTTTTGTGTGCATGCTTTTTTATTTGCAATATGTGATGTAGCTGATTCTTTCAACTTTATTGAGGAATATCTTCTAACCATGTATATATACAATCGAGGACAATATAGCACCATTTTTGGAAATTTTTTTCTTTCTGTAGGTATTCAATCTGATTTTTCTAAAATTTGAAACACCTATGTTAAAGCAACCAATTTACACTCATGGTAGAACAAGATCTTATGCAGCAGGTGCTTGCTTATCTTCCATGCAGGCATGATAAATACGAGAAGGTTTTTTTCGGGGTGTGGGGGGCTGAGGATAGGTCATTGTTAGCACATTTGAACTTAAAACACAGAGGCTTTGTGATAAAGATTATAAAGCAATTAATGATGAGTTAAGTACAGCAAAACACTCCCAATACAGTGTCTTACCTCTCATCTCACAAGTACTGCGACAATGTGCTACGTGATGTCACTTCAAGATATATATTATTTCCTTTTTAATCTTTAGATTCGTTAACCATGCAATGATACTAGGTTTAAACTAAACATCCGGATACATTATTTTCGTTTATCTTTTAATTTAACCATGCAATGATACAGGGTTTACACTAAACATTTAGATTTCACCAGGCCGAGATCACACATATGCATTTTGTTCTCTAACATCAGTGACATGCTTTCCCTGCAATTACTTGACAATTAGTGTATTATATTTATTTCCTTGTAACTTTTGAGTTTATGGTAAATCATGGCTTTCTTGGAGACAGTTGAGCCAATATTATGTTACTACTTAACAACTTATATTAATGTCATGGATAGGCTCTTTTACAAACTATGCTGCATTCCAAGATATCTCCTTACGAGAATATCTTATCAGCCAAGGTTGAATATGAGTGCAGAATGAGAGGTGCCCAGAGAATGGCGTAAGTTTTCTATGGCATGCTTTTTTTTTTCTTTCTAAATTTCTTACACACTCATAAATGTATATATGTGTGTGTATGTGTGCATATATATAGGGAAAGTTGCATACCCGTATCCCACGGGATGGATAATACTTGTGGAAGCTCTATCCCACACACATGCTTATGATGAAGTGGTCTTGTCTCTAACTCCTAACTTGGTCAGTGGGACATACATGTTTAGTTTGCATATAGGTTTTTTGCAATCACTATCTATCTTGTGGGATTCATAAATTAGACTATCCCATATACATGCATATGCCATTCCTGGAAAAATATATACATGTATATTGGCAACCGTTCTAGTTGTTTTTGCTTGGATTACATAGTTTTTGGCTCTTGTGTTTTTCCTGTTTTACTGAAATCATCTGCTTTTTTCATCGTATTCCGTCATATAATGTTGCTTATTATCTAACAATTAATTATTGTCTTCCAGATTCAACCCTGTAGTTGGTGGTGGGCTTAATGGTAGTGTGATTCATTATTCTCGAAATGACCAGAAAGTGAGCTTGTTTTTAGCTGATTTAATTAGTTCCGTTGCTTGTATCTGAAACATTCATTTTATAGTTGACTTAGATATTGAGTGACAGGTCAAAGATGGAGACCTTGTTCTAATGGATGTTGGGTGCGAGTTGCATGGCTACGTTAGTGACCTCACACGTACCTGGCCGCCCTGCGGCAGCTTTTCTGATGTCCATGTATGTTCTGCCTTTATGCAATATCCGTAAGAAGCTAGAGTAGTTTTGTTGCATTTCTTATTTATATTTCTCTGGGCAACAGGTTATTCAAACAAAAGAGAAGTGCAAGTGTTCTTAAGCTATATGTATTATATAAGGTAAAATGTATCAAGAAAACCATGATTTATATCTAATCGAGACTTGCTACTTCGAAAAAGAAGTATCAGACCTGCTTCTAACATTATAATAAATTGAGACCAAGAACCATGGATAGACCTAAGATAGGAGGTGCCAAGTATTCTGCATGTACTGCTGGATGCAGGTGGTATTCCAAAGCTATAGCAAGAGCTCAGAATCGCAGAAAAGAACATCTGTAATATAAAGTTATAAGTAGTCCAACAGGTCCATATATCACTGGAATTGGGTCTTTTTTTGATTAACAAGTCGGGTTTCTTACCAGAGTCTCATAAAAACCTGTGTTTTAGCCTTCTGAATTAAAGCTAACGACTTTCCTTTCTAAACAAACAGCTCAGCTAGGACCTTTGCTTAAACTTTAGGATTGCCTGAGAGGCTAGGCCGGTTAAACACCCAATCTTCGCTCTAATGGATAAACAGGATAGCCACTAAAGGGCTGTTTGTTTGCCTCTTAATGATTCCAGTAAGAAGCAAAACAATGATTCGGCCAGAGGTAAAGGTTGTTTGGCAAAGTTTTTAGAACATCTGAATCTTCCATTAGCCTCTGAAGCCTTCGGGGCTGTTTGGCATTGCTGAATGGTTTGGTGCAGAATGATTAAGTGGTCAGAATGATTAAGAGGCTCTCATGATATAGTGCAAAATGAAATATAATTGTTTGGTAATTGTGTTCAATGCAAAATTAGGGCTCTTAATGGTTAAGGGAGATCCAGGATACAAAATCATTCAGAGGGTTTTAGAACCATTAAGAGGCAGACTTTTTTTTTGCCAAACAAGATTCACCTCTTAACGATTCAAAAGTTGCCTCTTAATAGAACTATTAAGAGGTAAACAAACAACCCCTAGTCATTCTTTAAAGTCTAGCTATATCATTAAGAGGGCAACACATTCCATTATTACCCTCCAGATCCAAGGTCTCCATCAACATATATTATACATCTACAAAACCCAGTCAAAACACAACACATACATAGCTCGAGATAGGGAAGATTTATTTTTTCATCCTCGTCCTTGGAGAAACATACGGTTTTCAAGAATGAAGCATCCAGGCATAGTTGTGAAAAGTGCGCCTAGGCACAAGCTTGTGGGTTTTTTGCATGTCGAGGCGAGGCGTATTGATTAGGCGCACTAAGGCGCTGGGCCTTGGTTGAGGCGCCACCTAGGCGCGCCTTATAAAGATTTCTATAAAACCAGTCAAACAAGTCCTAATATTAAATAGCTTTCTTGTCTCTTAAATTTCTACAAAAAATAGAGTTATTAAATAAGTCAAACCCTAATATTAATTAAGGGGGTGTTTATTTATGACTTAATGAGCTTAATGGGTTAACGGGCTTATTTGCTTTAGCCAAAATGTGGTGTTTACTTGAGGCTTATTCACACAGATGGGAAAAGGGCTCTTGTCCAGGTTTAGCCAAAAAAGACAACCCTACCCCTTCACGCCTTCTTCATTGTGTACGCCTCCTTCTTGATCCCATCTCAGATTTCGCTTTTTGATTTTCGTTTTTGTTTTTGATTCAAGAACGGCATCCTTCCCAGATTCAAGAACTCAATTTTGTTCTTTAATTTTGTTTTCATTTTTTGATTTTGTGTTCGTTTTCGATTCAAGAACTCGATTCAAGAACTGCATCTCCTTTCGGGATTCAAGAACTGCATCTCCTTTCGGGATTCAAGAACTGCATCTCCTTTCGAGATTCAAGAACTTGATTCAAGAACTCGAATCACCACTGCATCTCCTTCCTAGATTGAAGAACTCGATTTCGATTTCGATTTCGTTCCAGATTTCTTTTGAAGTTTCTGACGTTCGTTTTTGATTTTGATTTGATTTCATTTTCGATCTCGTTTTCGATTTCGATTTCGATTACATTTTCATTTTTGATTTCCTCTGAAGTTTCTGATAAATTTTTGTTTATTGTTGTCTGTTCCAGATTTCGTTTTTGATTTCCTTGTAGGTTTCTTTTGAAGTTTCTAATAATTTTTGTTATCTGTTATATGTTCTCTGTTCCAGATTTCGTTTTCGATTTCATTCCAAATTTCGATTTTAAAACCCTCTTTACATTTCTGTTCTATGTTCGTCTTTACTAGAACCTAATCGTAACCCTCATCTCTCAAGTTCAGATTGTTTATGGTGCAGATTGTTCCTGATTTCAAAGTGTTTTTTTGTTGAAGTTTATTTGATGAACTGAAGGGTAAAACTGTCATTTCTATCTTTTTGAGATGGTTAATTCAGTAAAAAAGTAAACAACAACAAAGTTTTTATGTAGACTAACAAATTTATCCATACAAAACTTAAATGGAAAATTTGGTAAACAACCCCTAAGTCTTCTAATCTCTTAGACTTCTACAAAAAAGAGTTATTAGATAAGTCCTAATATTAAATTAGTCTATTCAGTTCTCATACCCTCAAACTTGCTCCCTATAGATACGTTCCATCCCTTATTCTTCTCCCTCACGGCTTTAAACCCAAAACTTCTTCCTCAAGGTTTAAAACCCTTCTCTCTTCTGGTTGCTACATTGTAGGCTTGTACTTGCTGCATTGTAGGCTTATACTAGTCAAGACTATTGAGATATGTTTGATATTACTACTTTTTGGAAATTGAAATTGAACTATGTTTTATAGAATGCTATTTGAATTGTGTATAACTATGTGTGTGTGTGTATTTTATAAGATGCGCTCCGCATTCCTGAGGCCTGTGCCTGTGCCTGTGCCTTGAGCATAGTCTCCAGGATCCCTTTGCACCTAAGTGCACCTTGAGCTTTTAACAACTTCGCATCCAGGCTCCCTTGGCTTGCCGACGACGATGAAGGCTATAATGGAGACTATCATGAAGTTTCTAGTTAACTCAATCACACCTAAATCATTTCCACCATAGTTGATTAGGAGAAGGGAAAATTTCTGTAACGAAAGAGTTTGAAAACCCCGAAAGTATTTAAGTTAGAGAACGACGACGTTGAAGGTGGGTGGATTGAATTTTACCTTGGTTGGGAAATGCCCTTTGAAGATGGTAGATTCAATTTTACCTGTTTGGTAAATGCCTCAGATTAGAAGGGAAAGATGGATAGTTTGGACTTTGGAATAACCCACTACCTATTGTACCCTATGCAAAACTAGATCTTTTTGTTATGTTTGACAAAAAAGTTGTTATAATTTATTATAATATTTGACAAGTGATTTATTTATAAGATTTTGGTTATTAATTTAAAAAATTATTAAATAGTTAAATATTTTTAATTACTAAATCATTGAGAGGGTAAAATGGTAAATTTATGCAATTTTTTTCATTTTGCACTAAATCATGCAAAGTTTCTTAATCGTTCCAACCACTTCATCATTCTGCACTAAATCATTCAGTATCTGCCAAACAGCCATCTCTGCTAATACCGGTCCTAGAAGCAAGTCCATAGCCTAAGGAGTTAAGGACTAGTCTTTCTTGCTCTTTTGACTTAGTAATTGCTTAACAACTTTATTCGTCCTTTATTTGAAAAAAGATGGAAGAAGGGCGAGAAAGAAAGGTTGCCTACTTCATCTAAGGCCGAGACTGATCCCGAAAGATGGGGCTTTCTTTCTGGTTATGAAATCTCTTAGAGTGAAAAGCAACTCGATAATGCCATAAGTCAAACGGGCGGGTGAGGCGAGAGTCCTTCACTGCACTCACTGGAGAGAAGGGATCATCTCCAATCTAGTTGGAAGGTCTTGTTCCCTTATTAGGTTAGCCTAATTGAGATAAGAGTGGCATAGGACCTTTCACAAAAGTTTTTGATGTTTGTTGAGATAATCTCATATTTTGGTTAAGGAAGCTCCTATTTCAATGCTTGCTATGAGTACTGAGCTATGGCTCAAGCAAGTTGTGAGCTCACGCGGGTATGACCTTTAAAACAAGAGTATGTTTTGTTTGATGGAGATGTATCGTTATGAGCAAGGCAATTATCTACAAACCCATAATTAGATATTTCGTGAGCAAGCCTAGCATACCCTTATATGTGAGAGTGTGATTGATACTTTTTGCGAACCTCTTTCTATTAAGCGGATTTGGGTACA
The DNA here is from genome assembly GCF_001531365.2 of Cynara cardunculus var. scolymus. Taxonomy (NCBI): domain Eukaryota; kingdom Viridiplantae; phylum Streptophyta; class Magnoliopsida; order Asterales; family Asteraceae; genus Cynara; species Cynara cardunculus. The sequence goes on along the minus strand of NW_020200684.1, from coordinate 12,440 downwards.
TTTTGAAGATTGAGTAGCCAATATATTTAGGAGCCCTTCCAAAGATCATATATTAATCTTGTATGTGACAATTTAGGCATATTCGATATGTACACTCTAATTTGATTAACTTGTTCCCTTAGGCTGCATTTGGCACATGGGACAGGGCAGAACAGGACAAACTCACTGTCCCATGTTTGGTGCGGTATCGGACAGTGTTGGAATGTAGGCTTCGGCCTACTAAGTTAGACAAAAGGGAGGAGGCATAAAGTAAGGAGCCGGCCCTAGTCTCTACCCTAGTTTCCTTGATTAGGAGATAACCCTAATTATGTTTGTCTATATATATTAATCTCATTGTACTTGTAAACATTTTGTAGCACCTAAATAAAGAAAAACCTAGTTGCCCCCGTGGACTAGCACGATCAATCTGATCGTGTGAACCACATAAATTCTTTTGTTCTTCTCTTGTTTTTTGGGTTGTGCGTATTGTGTGTGTAACGGTTGTCCTAACAGACAGGACATAAACTCACTTTTTCATGTTTGGTGCGACATGGGATAGGGACAAGGACTGAGATAGGCTGGGACAAATGAAGCTTCTTTTGTTCCACCAAAATAGGTGGAACAAGATGGGACAAATATGTGACACGACTAAAAAATTACCAATCTACCTCGGATATTAACTCACACATGTATTTGGTTTAATAGGCACCACCACGCATCGCCTCGGTCACCGCCCCGGGCAGCGGCCACCCGCTAACCATCGTCGACCACCTCCATAACCACAAGCTACCCCCCCCCCTCTCCACCTCCACCACTGTTCACAATCTTCATGCCCTCTACCATAACCACCATTTGCCACCAGCCACCACCACCCATTGCCGTCAGCCCATCACCATGCCACCTCCACCACCATGATGGGATTTATTCTCATTTGATGTAACCCTAATATGGTATTTGTTTTAATAGTACCACCGCCCAATTGCCGCCGCCACCATCACCTGAGGCCACCATTGATCAACGTCGACCACTTCCACCTCCACTATAATGAATAAAACATGCTTCATTTGTACGAAATGGGCTTTTTCGCACTACCATCAATTTATATCAAATTCTTTATTCAAATTTGGTGCTATTATATATGTATGTATTTATGTATATGAAATTTGTATAAAAATGTTAATAAATTATATATTATTTAAATATTTACTTTATTTTTGTCAGTTATAACTATTATATGAGATATAAAATCATCAAACAACTATTTTAGGGGCCATTTTTACGGTTCTGTCCTCTCCGGTTCTAACCTCACCAAACACTAGACAACTTGTCTAGTCCCGTCCATTCTGTCCGGCCCTGTCTACTCCAATCTTGTCCCATGTTCGGTACGACAGGAAGACTGCGACAGGACAGGATTGAGGGGGACAAAAATGACTTCTTCTTGTCCCACCAAAATTGGTGGAACAAAAATTAGGGAGATGGGAAAAGATTAGTAAATTACTAAACTACCCATGTTAAAAACACAAACCTTTTTGCCTCGTCGCCCGTCCTGTCCAGTCAGGTCATGTCTGTGTAGAACAAGAGGCCACGACATCGCACAAGTATTTTAACTATGTAGACTCACTTGTCACATGGACAATCTTGGCCTGACCTTAGGAGGCTGTGAAATGGCTGTTTGTGATAATTGACTTGGGGTTGCAATTTTGGAGCCTAACCACATATACCATGTAACAGGGTTTACTTATAGTATAGAGTTGCAAGTTAAGTATATGTTAATTGGTATATCGGGTTTTTTTTTTGTTGATGTTCCTTGTTTTGAGCTCACATAATCTATGAAGAATTGGTAGGTGCTTGTTTAAGTTGTCCAATTAATGCTCTATATATGACTTGGAGGCTGATGAAAGATCAAACAATTCTGTTCTTGTCAGCTATATGTTCTTGCTAATAGCATCATGCTTTTATTTCAGAAAGAACTCTATGATCTGGTTGTAGAGACAAACAAAGAATGTATTGAACTTTGCAAACCTGGTGCGAGCATCCAACATGTACACAACTACTCGGTATGAACTATTTAGTTTGCATTTCTGTTTTTGGTTTCTTTTCTTTCTTGGTGTTCACTGATCAATGAAATGTTGATGTTGAGAATTTAGAGAAGGCTATGTAGAGAGAATTGCTTGAATTTTATTACGGATTGAGACTAGACTTTACAAATTGAGGATATCCAACTATTAATAGGAAACGGTCAAGATATGCTAAACAGAAATAAAACTAACTAATAAGCCACATCTAACATATCTCCACCTTCGCTTTAATTCTAGTACAAATTTTTTACTTCCAGCTATCAATGTTTAGGAGATCTAAACAATGCCTAAACTTATTCAAAGAAACTAGTTTCGTCAGTGCATCAGCTGGATTGTCATCAGTCTTCACTTCAATTCTCCTTTCCGAACGTATAAAGTGATAACGAACATCTATGTGTTTCGTTCTCTCATGATGCACCTGGTCTTTTGCAAGACAAGGTCACTAGGCTGTCACAAAAAACTACACTCTGATCTTGATGAAACACAAGATCTCCAAGCAAACCTTTCAGCCAAATCCCTTCTTTTGCAGCCTCTATAAGAGCCATATATTCAACCTCTGTTGTAGACAAAGCAACAGACGGCTGTAACGTCGCTTTCCAGCTCACTAAAGGCATCTCCAACAGTGAATACATATCCCGTTAATGACTTCTGTGTGTCAAGGTCAACTGCGTAATCAGAATCTGAAAATCCAACCACAATACAATCTGTTTCTCCTCCATAATTGAGACCAACATCAGCTGTGCCTTTGAGATAACGAAAAATACGTTTCACGGCAACCCAATGTTCTTTCCCCGGATTAGCCATGTAACGTGAAACAACACTAACAACATGAGCTATGCTATGCTATTACTGCGGTCAAAATACAAAATATCGGTCAGGACCGATATTCGATATTTCGGTTATATCGATGATATATCGGTCCAAAATAGCGGTTAATGTAATATTTTTTAGAATTATATATATACATATATATATATATATATATATTATGTATGCATCCATAAACATATCATATGCATTAATTAGAGTTTAGAAATATAATTTCAAAACTAAAACATCACATAAACAAGTCTCACAAAACAAAATAGGAAAAGTGTTAAAAAATAAGCTAATCGCAAACAATAAGCGTGAACTGTGAAAGAACCGAGAAGAGAAGAAGCATGAACTGTGAAAAACCAAGAAGAGAAGAAGCGTGAGACTTAATATATGTGTTGATTGGTTGACCAAAAAAAAGAGGCCCAAAAAAATAAGCCTGACATGTAATAAAAAGAGCCCAAACATTTGTCTTATAGAAATCGGTATATCGGACCGATTTTTCCATCAAAATATCGAGTAAATATCGGCGATATTATCGGAACCGATATTTTGACCGATATTTCACCACCGATATTTTTCCAGAGTCCAATATCCGATATATAGCCGATATATCAGCGATATATCGCGATATTAACAGCATAGGAGCTATGTCATGTCTAGTGCAGACCATGACATACATAAGACTTCCTACAACATTAGAATAAGGAACTTATCTCATATACTCCACCTCAGCCTCGGTTTGAGGTGCCAAAGCCACTGATAATCTGAATATTGCTGATGAAGGTGTGCTCACAGGCTTTGCATAAGCCATACCAAATTGAGAAAGTATCTTCAAAATGTAACTTTTCTGTGACAAGAAAAGTTTACGTCTAGATCTATCTCGGATAATCTCTATACCCAGAATCTTTCGAGCACCCCCCAAATCTTTCATGTCAAACTTAGAATTAAGGAGTCCCTTTAACTTCTTAATTTCAGCCATATCATGAGCCGCTACTAACATATCGTCCACATAAAGTAGCAGATACACATGTGACCCATCAACACTTTTCGTATGATATATACAACAATCATAAGGGCTTCTAATAAATCCATGACTCACCATAAAGCTGTCACAACGTTTATACCAGTGTCTTGGAGATTGCTTTAAACCATAAAGCGATTTCTTGTGCTTACAAACATAGTTTTCTTTACCTTGAGCTACAAAACCCTCCGGTTGACTCATATAGATTTCCTCTTCAAGCTCACCATGTAAGAAAGCTATTTTGATGTCCAATTGTTCCAACTCCAAATTTGCTTGTGCTACTAGTGCCAACAACACCCGAATGGATGTATGACCTCTAGCCACCAAACATGCCTTGTATTTCACACTTTCAGCTCCTGGTAGCCCTGTTTTTCGTTTAAAGATCCACTTACAGGTCACAACTTTTTCTGCCTTGAGGTAACTTTACTAACTCCCAAGCTCTATTGTTGTGAAGGGATTCCATCTCTTTACTCATGGCTGTTATCCACACGTCAGCCTCCTTCGTTGTGATTGCTTCTTTGTAAGTAGATGGCTCAAAGAACTCCATTTCTTCAGCAACTTGCCAAGCATAGGCCACCATGTCATCAAAACCATATCGAATTGGCCTACCAACTTGTCTTCGGGGCTTATCTAATGCTATGGATCGAAATTCTGCATATTGGTGCTGATTTTCAGGTACAACAGGTTCTGGTTGAGGCAAGTTGCTACGCTGTCCCGCAGTATTCTCGTCTTCATCGGGACCATTTAACTTGTACTCCACCTGTTCGGACACACTCTTCTCTTGAACACTTGGAGTAGATGAACACCTCACGCCACGTAACATACTCTCCTCATCAAACACTACATCGTGGCTGAGAATCACCTTTCTTTTATCAAGAGACCAAATTCTGTAGCCCTTTACTACAATTCCGTGTCCCATAAACAGCCCCTTTTTTTATCTTGGTTCCAATTTTGCTTCACTAACATGGTAGTATGAAGGACAACTAAATATTCTTGAGCCCGTGTAATCAACCGGCTTACCTGACCACACCTCAATAGGAGTTTTACAATCAATTGCTGTTGCCAGGGATCTATTCACCAAGTAGCAAACCGTGTTTAACGCTTCTTCCCAAAAACTTCTATTCAACCCAGCATTTGACAGCACACATCTCACTCTTTCCAGCAGCGTTTTATTCATTCTTTCGGCTACTCCATTCTGCTGTGGAGTGTGCCTAACCGTTCGATACCTTGCAATTCCTACATCTTTACAAAACCGATCAAACTCACCTGAACATAACTCCAATCCGTTGTCCGTTCGCAGCCGTTTTATCTTCTTCCCAACTTGATTTTCAATGAGAACTTTCCAATCTTTAAATTTCTCAAATGACTCACTCTTATGCTTCATAACGAATACCCAAGTCATCCTAGAGTAGTCGTCAATAGTTGAGAAGAAGTAACGACCACCACCAAGCGAAGGAACTTGCAAGGGACCCCAACAATTAGCATGTAGGTAATCTAAAGTCAACTTGGTTGTATGGACAGCTTTTGAGAAACTCACTCTCCTTTGTTTTCCAAAGATGCAATGCTCACAAAAGCCCAATTCAACAACTCTATGACCTCCACGAAGTCCTTTCTTGCTGAGAATTACCATGCCTTTCTCACTAACATGCCCTAGCCTCATATGCCACAAACGTGTCATTTCTGACTCATTCTCTACAACCGTGCTACCTTCCAGCACATACAAGGTACCTCTCTTGACTTCTTTCATCACTACTAATGCACCCTAAGTGACCCGAATTGCTCCACCCTCACCGGTGTACTTGAAGCCTTTTGAGTCGAACACTCCCAAAGAGATTAAGTTTTTCTTCAACCCGGGTACATGACAAACATCTATTAGAGTTCTCATAGTCCCATCATGCAGTTTAATGCTCACCGATCCAATTCCAACAACATTGCACGACATGTCATTTCCCATCAAGACATTTCCGGTTGCAATCTTATCATAAGTTTTAAACCAATCTTTATGTGGTGTCATGTGAAATGAACACGCGGAATCAAGAATCCATACATCTGACTAACTTTTGCAATCAACCACCGAGAGCACCAAATCAACCTCCGAACCCGAATCATCTTTTGCTACAGCAGCGGATCCTTTTGACTTTAGTTTTGGATACTCATTTTTCCAATGACCCGGTTCTTTACAATAGTGGCAGCTATCCCTTGGGTTTCCATTTATCGGCCTCTAATTTTCCACTTCCCTTTTCCTTTCTCTCGGCCTTTTTCTCTACCTCTGTCTCTATCTTCGTTTACCACTGGCAAGCCAACCGATTGAATTTCATAACTACTTCCTGAAGCTTTATGGCGCAACTCTCGTGAGTGCAGACTTGAAAGAACTTCTTCCATTGTAATTGTGTCTCTACCAGCAACGAACGAGTTGACAAAATTTTCATATGAAGTGCACAATGAAACAAATAAGATGAGGGTGGCATCCTCATCTTCAATCTTGACTTCAACATTCTTCAAATCCATAAGAATGGAGTTTAACTCGTCAAGATATTCCTTCAAAGGCATTCCCTCCTTCATTCGTAATGAGAATAACCTTTGTTTTAACAACAACTTGTTCTTTAAAGACTTGGTCATGTAGAGGCTCTCTAGTTTCTGTCATAAAGACGCAACAGTCTCCTCATTGGCAACTTCATAAATCACTTCATGCCAAAGACAACAAGATGGTAGAGTGAGCCTTCTCATCTTGTTGTGCAAATTCAAATTCAAATTCAGTGATCCCTTCAGGCCTTTCACCAGCCAAGGGAATCCAAATGCCTTGTTGTTTTAGGAGAGCTCTCATCTTTATTCTCCATAGGTTGAAGTTGTTCTTTCTTGTAAACTTGTCAATCTTGATCATTTGTGGACGCATTTCCAAAATCTTGATTGAACTGAATCGAAACATTAGTCGCCAATTGATCACTCAGTCACGGTCGCTTGTCACCAATCGATCACCAATTTCAATTGCGAGATTCCAAACGATTGTCAATTTTGACTTCGGGCCTCCAATTGATCACCAATTTCTGATATGCTTCCCAATCGATCGTCAATTTCAATTCCAGAAACCAAATTGATCATCAATTTCAAGATGTCGGACTCCAATTGATCGCCAATTTCAATTTCGAGCCTCCAGTCGATCGCCAATTTCTGATACGCTTCCTAATCGATCGTCAATTTCAGTCGTCGCTCCACCTTGAATCCCGTTGCCTTGAATTGGACTTCAAGATTGACGTAATTGATTGCCAAGATTGCAATCGGAAGAAGCAATTTCAAAACACAGGTCGACTTGATCAATCGCAAAAGCAGTCTTGATTAATTGCAGAATCAAGAACCGAAAAATAGGGTCCAGAACCAACAGAAGCGTGTCTTTGATCACCACGCTCTGATACCAATTTGTTGAGAATTTAGAGAAGGCTATGTAGAGAGAATTGCTGGAATTTTTATTACGAATTGAGAATAGACTTTATTAAATGAGGATATCCAACTATTTATAGGAAACGGTCAAGATATGCTAAACAAAACAATAAAACTAACTAATTCAATTAAAGCCACATCTAACAGTTGATATTCGTTGATCACAACTATTGTTTTTTTTTTCATCTATCTATGAGAAGAAGATAAAAATACTGTTGGACTTTGCTATTGATAACCCAAGTGTGGCAAAAACATCCAAATTTTGTTTGACTTTTTTCTTTTTGTATATTTCCCGTCATTCTTTTGCCTTGCATGCTAATAACTTTTCATGTTCTTTTGGTTTTTGTTCTTAACTGTATCTTAAGAGATTGCAACAAGTGTAACATTCACTAAATGGGAAGAAGCTCCTCAGCTCTTCATTGATTTCTTATCCATTTCTGGTTAAATTTATCAGACATGATGCATGTGCCTAAATAGATGGCTCCAAACATTTGTGTCAAATAGTTATTGTGGAAGCATGGATCTATCCATCCCTGCCCCTATCATTTTAAATCTTATTGGCTTGTTCCATCGAAGACTATCTGTTGGCTAGAAAATACTTTTTTGATTTATTATTATCTCATGTTGTGTAGGTTAACAAACTCTTTAGGGGTTTGAAGGAGATTGGAATTTTGAAAGACAACCGGCTTCATAGCTATCACCAGCTGAATCCAACTAGCATAGGTCATTCCTTTAATTCTATTTTCATTTGAAAAATAAACCTTATGCTGGCTCACACTAATAGGCCGCTTAAAGCTTTAATGATTCTAGGTTACTAGAAAATTGGTCCAGTAGCTAAAGGGTCAATGTGCTAGCAGCACCCGGTTACCGGTAAATCCCAACCTTCTCGGAGGTCAAGGGTTCAAGCTTCACTAAAGGTGACGAGTGTGTGACTTTTGCTGTATATAAATATTATATACTTCAAAAAAGAAATTGGTACGGTATAAGGAACGATATTCATTTCTTTTTCCGCACCATGTATGTTCTATCTTTTGTATTATACAGGTCATTATCTGGGAATGGACGTGCATGATTGTTCCAAGATCGGCTATGATCGCACCTTAAAGCCAGGTGTTGTAAGTTCTTTCCTAATCTGCTGATTTTTTTAACCTATACGATGTCAAATCTTCGTATCTGCTTTACGAGATTATTTATGCACACTCAGATTGTACAATTTTTTATACTTTTTACCTTTTAGGTATTTAAATGCTCTACTTTTAACTAATAAAGTTGTACCTATTTCCTGTAGTGGCAAACAATTGTTATGGTTATTGCTTGTTTCCTCTCTTTTTTACTTCCATATTTGTTCCCCTGATCTGTGGATGTTTTATATCAGGAAACACTAAACCTTATTGTTGTAATGGGGGAATCCCATATGAAAGAGATATAAGTTACCTCATGATTGGTTTATACTGAGTACAGTATGTTCTGTATACTAGTATAAAATGTTTGATCTACCTATGCATAAATTTTCAGAAGTGCAATAAGCTTGCTAAATGTGTTATATTAACTAATTACGAGATATATGTATATTTCATTTTCTTCTCTAGCAATTGAAGATAGATAATTTTGTTTCCTAACTTTGTGAATCTTTGTCTCACTCCCTTTTAACTCATCTCATCTCTTTCCCTTCCCATTTCTCTATCCCTTTTCTGTCATTAATAGCTTTTATATACGACAAAAATGGAGAAGTGAAGTTCATAGGAGATGGTATTTGAACACCGGGTATTTTATTTAAGAACTATATAGTTTAAGGTCTAACATTTTTCTTCACTTGTTATGGATATTGCTAAATTTTGAACCACTTTTAGCCAAGTCTTGTTTGATGCAAAGTATCATTAAGCACATGCTGATGGATTTTGAGTGCTCCCATGACCTAAAGACGAAGCAAACCACCTCTTTTCTCATATCCATTTCCACTTTCTCACTAGTTTGCAAATAGAAGTCATTTAATCAAGATTGTATGCAAAATGTTACTGGACCTCGTATAAAACCTTTTTGTCTTTGTTTTCTGATCGCTTAACTTCACTTTGCTATTATTCTAAATGAATATTAAGAGGGAAGGGCTTCTCATATGAATTGGCACACCCGTTCATGTATTCTACCTTTTTCATTATTCACCCACATGTACACATATACGAATACATATATGCTTTCATATACATACACATACATGCATGAGTTTAAATATATGTATATCGGTGAAGAATTGTGTGAGAATGAGAGTTAAGGTGAGAAGCGTAAGAAGGGACCTGGAGCCTTGATCATCTTTAATCTCAAACCCACCCATGAATGGCGCTTGATACAGGTGCATCTCGATGCATCTCATCCTAATGTGCATCCACATAAGGTTGGGTTCCGGTGAGATTGGACATTATGGTGAGAAGGGATCTCCACCTTTGAATCAATCTTAATTGAAGATCAACACTAATGCGGTGCACCGAGATGCACGGGATCGATTCCCGTGATAAGCACAATTCATGGTGGGTGTGAGATTAGGTGGACGAAAGAATTATGGAAGGCTTTAGGGTTTTAATTTGACATGGTAGTTTAGTAATTGACAAATCTTCTTTATTTTTGTTCCACCTATCAGGTCGTGTCCCAGTCTAATGTCATGTCAAACGTAGGACAACAAGTTTTTGTAGTGGGTGTACCCAATGCACCCAAAGTGAACATCATTGTTTGTTTTCATTCAAAAATCTTGCTCGGGTCCATTCATTTATTCAACAAACTAACTTCCCGCCAAACATTTCACAAAGGGTTAGCTGAACATTCAGTTCGTTTACAGCCCTAGTAATGACAAAGACCTTCATGTATCTATCTTGTGATGGAGTGTTTTTGGGATAGACTGGAACCTGATCTCGTAATTCTGATTGTTTCTTGATTCTGCTAGCTGCTACATTATTTGCTTGTTTGACCAAACTTGTATTACCTTTATGAGCAGGTGATAACAATTGAACCAGGAGTTTATATCCCAACCAATTTCAACTGTGCGGAGAGGCAAGTACACTGATTTTGTAGCGAAAGTTTTCCTGTTCAATTCAAATGGTATATCGTTATGTAACTTTATCTAAATCTACAAGGAGGCAACTACTTAAGCTATTCTGAAGCCCAATGTAGACTAGAAACTGAAATTAACACAAGCTATGTCTCCATCTTCATGAATGGAGTCATCATCATTGAGGCTTGCTATTGGTTCTTGCATCCAAAATCATCTGCTGACAACATCAACTTGTGAACAAAATAAGTGAAAAATTCTCTAGAGAAGACCACTGATCTTATTGACATAAAAAAGGGCACTTGGCATGCATAGATACAACTTGTATTTTTTTTCCTTCAAATTATTTACTCATGAAACAAACAAACGGAAAAAGTGAAAGTTGTTTTTGATACTAGGTAGGAAGTACTTTATGGCGTTTTGGTCATACACGTCTGGTTTCTAACTTGATTCAAGGGTTATTTACGAGAATAACCTTCTGACAGATTGTTTAAAAATGCATGACCTGACAGATTTAAGGTCTCATCCTAACACAAGAATGCCTCAAAATCTGTCACAAGTTTCTCTTGTCAATTAGATAAAATGGATGTTAGATTGAAAAACAAGTTTGATGCAGATACCAAGGCATTGGGATCAGGATCGAGGACGAAGTCCTAATTACGGAATCAGGTTACGAGGTATATAAAACATTTTAGCAAAGTTTCTATTTTTAGCACATTGTAATTCATTAATGAAGATGGGTGTGTTTTGGTTGAACAGGTTCTTACAGGATCATTACCAAAAGAAATCAACCACATTGAAACCTTGTTGAATAACCACAGCTATGGAGGAACCTTTGCTTCCAGCCTGTGATTTCGAAGCAGTCATATGCACCTTGGCTCATAAGCTTTCAGTTACAACTTGAATAAGAGATGAAGCATGCTCCAAGGATCTACCCTGGTTTTTTCATCTCTATCTCCAATTTGCATTTTTGATTTTGTAAGAGAATATAGTATTTTCTACGTCATAAACGTTCTTGGATATGAACTAGTCGGGCTTCTATATGCAAAAGAATGTACAACTTTATTCGGCTTAATGGTAATCGTTGAGCGGGAGGTTGCTTCATTTTAGGGAATGGGGATGGGAAATGTTATTTTGGTTGGAATGTGAAGGGTCATAAAGTTACTAGTTTTATTAAGAGTAAACTACAATTTTGGTTTTACACTTATTAAACTTTCAATCAAGTATGATAAGGGTCATTGTGGTCTGCATTTTGCTATGAAAGTGGTCTGTGTTTAACGCCATTGAAAATATCCCATTCTTTTTACCCTTTTTTGTTTTCTTCTTGTCTTTTATCCACCCTAAACTTAGGCTATGCTATGTTGTTTGGAAACTAACCGATAACTAAATGAAAAATGTAAAGTGATTAAAAGTGATATTTTAAAATTTTAAATTGATTGATTAATCAAGGTTATTAAAGGAAATAAAAAATAAAAAAAATTGAAAATACATTTTATAATACTGATAAGGGCAAAAAGGTAAAACCAAATATTCATTTATTCAAGGAAACTAATCTATTTTTTGTAAAGTAATTTATTATTTTTACGTTAACATTTATTATTATTAATGAAACTAATTTATTTTTCATCTTGCAATTATTTTCATGACGAACCGTCTACATTATGTACCCGTTTCATTTTTCATTTCATCTACTGAATGAATCATATACACCATCACTGAAACAAGTTTCACCATGAAAGCAGTTCACCACTCATTGTTCAATTACGTCATGAACTAGTTTCACCTTCATGAAACCTGTTTCATGTAAATTAATTTTTTTTATTTCACTCATGATTTGATGCATTCTTTCTTTTAATCCTTACAATCTTCAAGATTCTGGAGCAGATTACAATCTTCAAGATCCCGAAGTAGATTCATCATGCAATTATTTCATAACGAACCAAATAAATTATGCACTCGTTTCATGTTTCATTTTTTCTACTAAACGGATCAACTACACCATCACTGAAACGTGGTTCACCATGAAACGATTTCATATTACTCATGAATCAATTACAACATGAACTAGTTTCAC
>NW_020200683.1:143776-145005 GCF_001531365.2 Cynara cardunculus var. scolymus | reverse complement strand
GAGGTTTTGATTGAGAACCAGTGCTCATGAATGAGGTATTGGCCAGATTCGCCATTGAAATTAGAAGGAGAAAAACAGGAATAAGATGAAACTGATTTAATCGAGTGAAATGAGGTAAAATGAAGAAGACTGGTGTTCTATAGAATGCAGATTAATACCAAAAACAGAATTAATCGAATGAGAATTTAATTCCTGCTTTGATACCAATTGTTAGGACCTGAAAATTCATATTTGGTATTTGATCTCTTACTCTGGATGATCTTTAGAACGATTACAGTGCAGTGGAAACAATGATAAGAACACAACAGAGTAATTAACCAAGACCACACAGATTGATATGAAGAAGATGAACGCAATAGAATAGCTTCAAAGGTTTTTCAATTGATTGAAAATTAGACGATTACAATACGAAAGCACACAAAATTACAAAGGCCTAAGCTGCTATTTATACTAGTTCCTAACGAATTTTCTAACATGACCTAGACGAGTGAAATCATCCAAGCCGTCCAAATAAAGTCGATTAAAGACCTAGTCACGTGAGAAGCACGTGCAGCTAACCACCTTTGAAAAATAGCAGAACAGGATCTTCACAGAAGACGAATTCGCAGACCCTCTGTGAGCCAGCTCAGAGGCTCTGCTGTAGAAGACTTGTAGGTTCTTATTTCCAGAACCTCTGTGAGAGAAGACAGAGGTTTTGTCATTCTTGACTTGCACGATCAAACAGCTTCTGTTGATGGTCCTCTGTTGTCTTCTGTGGAAGATACCCTTCTGTCAACATTTGCAGAATACTTTTTCATACTTTTACATTAAGTAAATATTGGAGCTAACAAGACTTCCTCTTCAAAACTCTCCTCACTCTCAGCTATCAGGATCTTCTTCTTCTTCTTTTCCTTCTCTTCCTTCTTTCCAGAGCTGCCATCCTCTGCAACCAGAGCAAGCGGACCACCATAGTTATTCTTCATTTGTAGAACTTGAGGCTCTTGACTTTTAAGAGAACCAAATAAGTCAGCCAAAGTCCAAGCTTCCAAATCCAAGGTGGCCTTCATAGACATGGTTAGGTGCATCCATTCAATTCCAAGGCTCTTCAACAACAGAGAGTTTTTGTCCTCTGCCGTTCTCATTACTCCATACCTTTTGCAGTTGCTAATTAAGGTGTTTAATCTGGAGTATGTGTCCGACAGGGATTCACCCTCCTTAGCCTTGAAGCTGTGGTATTCATCAATGCAAAT
>NW_020200683.1:141106-142374 GCF_001531365.2 Cynara cardunculus var. scolymus | reverse complement strand
TTTCAATAACTACATTCTCCAAATGAGAAGTAGTTAGAAAATGTGCTCTATCACCCTATGAAATTGAAACAATTGGTTGTTGAGAACTAGTTGAGTGGATGGGTGGGGTGTGCATTTGCATAGCTGGGCTAGCTATGTCTTGTTCAATACTAACATTCAACGAATGAATGTCAGTAGCAAATGTGGTTGCCCGGCTAAGTGTTTCAGTTAGGAAAGGAGCTTGATCTTCTTTTTCTGCTCCACTCTCACCCTCTCCATATTCTTTATCTTCCCTTTCTCTCAACCTCTCTTCATTTTTGACAAAAACACCCTCATCTCCTCCTTCATCAGATAGATCTTGAAGTATACGATCGTAATCATCGCATTCTTCAACGTTGAATGACAAAGAATGTAAACTTGGACAAGGTTGTTGTGCTGAATATTCAGGAAATATGTCATYAATGTCATCAACAAGAGTTCCAATAGGAATATTCTGAGCAGGAATATTCTGAGCAGGAATAGATTGAAGACGATCATCTGCTCCATCATCATCATCATCATGATCATCACCATAATCTGCCTCATTGTTAGATTCAGTAGCTTCCGAACTTGAGGAAGTTGTAGAAGTACTGACAGTTGAAGTACATTGCTGATCAGACGCTCCCCCCGCCTGTTCACCCCTCTCAATTTCTTTTTCTCTCAACTCACTTCCTTGTTCAGGTAACCCCTATTCCTGAACATGCTCTTCTATTTCAACCTCTCTCACATCTGAGACATGGGGTGATCCTTGGGCAAGTTCAACCGGTTCTGGTTGAGCTATTGGATCTATCACTCGCCTATAGTCTATAACACATTGAGCCATCTGATCAGCTAAGGTGATAAGTTCTGGTCGAATAGCCATTAAGGAATCCAAGTTTTCAACTTCTGTGCGCTGCCTTATTCTAGTCATGAAAAATGTAGGCCATTTTTCAGCGTTTGACCTGGCTAGAATATCTTCATTTGTATTCATCATGGCCTTTCTTACGCCCTAAAAAAAGATACTTTAAGCCAATAATATTTAACGAGGATCTAAATCTTGATGTAAAAATTCAACCAACCAAGGTAATAGTATCACGCTTACAAAACAGCTACTGAGAAGATAGATAACAATCTACTAATCTAGATTATTCTATTTCTAGATTATAGACGGGTGTTTCTATCAAACTCCAAGAGAAATACTGTAAGATCCAAAAAAGCAACGCTTAAAAGTATCAAGGCCAAAACAACAAAAGAGCCTTTCGGGAACCAAC
>NW_020200683.1:135731-139825 GCF_001531365.2 Cynara cardunculus var. scolymus | reverse complement strand
AGATCCTAAATAGTTCAAACCCCAAAGTTATCTACCAAAAGTAAGTTTAAAAAATATGATAGGAACACATAACAAGGAAAGGCTAATAATAAAAAAAATACGGGTGTTATAATCCTTCCCTCCTTGGATTCAATTTCGTCCTCGAAATTTTGATCACTTGAAAAGGTGAGGGTAACGCCTCTTCAAATCCCCTTTCGCTTCCCATGTTACGTTTGACCCTCAGTGATGCTTCCATTGTACTTTAACCATGACAACTTCTTTGTGTCTCAACACCTTGGTCTTTCTCTCCAAGATGGCTTCCGGTTCCTCAATACACCGGTTGCCCTCATCCACGTGAGTCTCCGAAAGTGGAATAACACTTTCTTCTTCCGCCAAGCACTTACGAAGGTAACACACATCAAAAGGTGTTGTGGATTCCAGCCATTTCAGGTGGTAATTCTAGCTTATAAGCTTGCAGTCCCACCCTAGCCAAGACTTTAAACGGTCCAAGGAAGCGGGGACTTAGCTTCTCACGTTTTCCAAAATGGATAATGCCTTTCCAAGGGGACACTTTTAGCATTACACGGTCGCCCACTTGAAATTCTATAAGCCGGCTCCTCTTATCTGCGTAACTCTTTTGTCGATCCTGAGCCGCCTTTAAACGCTCCTGAATGCACTTTACCTTCTCGACCGTTTCCTGTACGATTTCGGGACCGGTGAATTGCTTCTCACCTGCTTCTAACCAACATACCGGAGTCCTACATTTCTGTCCATATAAGGCCTCAAACGGTGCCATCCCGATACTGGAATGATAACTATTGTTGTAGGCGAACTCCACTAGGGGTAGGTGACAATCCCAATTCCCGGCGAAGTCGATAACGCACGATCTAAGCATGTCTTCGAGGGTTTGGATGGTCCGCTCACTTTGACCATCGGTTTGAGGATGGTAAGTCATGCTCAACTTCACCCTCGAACCCAATTCTGTTTGTAAGCCGTCCCAGAAATGGGAGGTGAATCGGCTATCTCGATTCGATACTATTGACATTTTGAGGACCTTCCGGAGATGTTGCTCATGGTCTGACTCAATCTTGGAATAAATGAAAATGTCGTCGATGAATACAATCACTAACTTGTCAAAGAATGGTTGGCACACTCGGTTCATCAAGTCCATGAACACCGTCGGCGCGTTTGTCAAACCGAAGGGCATGACCAAGAATTCATAGTGTCCATAACGCGTTCTAAAGGATATCTTTGCTACATCATCTTCTTTCACACGCACCTGATGATATCCCGAACGAAGGTCGATCTTTGAGAAGCAACAAGCTCCCTGAAGTTGGTCGAAAAGGTCGTCGATCCTGGGAAGAGGATATTTGTTCTTTACGGTTGCTTTGTTGAGTTCACGATAGTCAATGCACATTCTCATGGTGCCGTCCTTCTTCTTTACAAACAAGACTGGAGCTCCCCATGGTGACGAGCTTGGTCTAACAAATCCTTTCTCTAAAAGGTCTTGTAGTTGAGACATCAACTCTTGCATCTCGGATGGCGCTAAACGGTAAGGGGCTCTAGCAATAGGGGCGGTTCCCAGAATGAGATTGATTCGGAACTCCACCTGTCTATCAGGTGGTAAGCCGGGCAAGTCTTCAGAAAATACATCGAGAAATTCATTAACCACATACACATCTTCAATTCCCCTTTTCTCTAGTTTGGTATCCACTACATAAGCAATGAACGAGGAGCATCCCTTAGCTAGACACTTATGTGCCTTTGCTGTGGACAAGAGTACTATGTTTCCCTTTCTCTCTTCACCGTAAATTAGCACAACATCCCCATCCGGCAAAGGGATTCAGATCATCTTTTTAGAGCATAAGATTTTCGCTTGGTTTTCTACCAACCAATCCATCCCAATAATGATATCAAATCCGCCTATAACCATGGGTATGAGGTCTACCCGAAATTCCTTTCCCTCAATGCCCAGCATGCAATTTTTAACAATCTCATGCACCAGAACTTGACTACCATTTGCTAATTCTACGATCAAAGCATCTTCTAGTGAACTAGGGGGCGTATGCAAGTGTTGATGGAATGCAGTGGATACAAAGGAACATGAAGCACCTGAATCAAAAAGTACGTGTGCAGGTACAGAGTTAATAAGGAACGTACCCGACACCACATCCGGCGATGCCTTAACTTCTTCCGCAGTCATCAAAAAGGCTCGGCCGGTCGCCTTTGGGGTATTCTCTTTTCTTCCCTGACCCCCTCCCGCCTTCAACTTTAGACAATCACTCTTGAAGTGACCCGGCTCGCCGCATCCAAAACAGATGGGTCCCTTGACCGGACATTCATTTCGTGTGTGACCTGGTTTCCCACACTTAAAACATCTTGCAGGAGTAGAGCTGGTGGAGCACGGGCCGTGGTGCTTACTGCGGCATTTGGGACACCAACTTGCCTCCTGTCTAGGATAGGCTCCACGATTTTTGTTGTTGGAATGGATTGGCCTCTTGGAATGTGCATAATGACCATCCCACTTCTTTTTCTCTCCACTTGCCGCATTCTCTTCTCTCCCTTTAGCATAAACTGATTCCATAATTTTTGCCTCTTCGATTGTCTCCCTAAGGGTGGAGGCTCTGGAGTTCCTGACCATCACCATCATGTCTGTAGGCAACCCTTTGAGGTAGGCTTTCATCCTTTTTTTCTCCGTTGGGGCCGCATGCCCCACCAAATTTAACTTTTCCATGAAGAGTCGATGTAGTCTCTTACCGACCGATTTCCCTTCTTTAGGGTTCGGAACTCTTCTTCTATGCTGTCCATCTCTTGCTCATTGCAATATTCTTCCATCACCTTCTCTCTGAACGTGGCCCAATTCAACTTGGCCAAATCTGTAACTTCCATAGTTGAGATGACAATGTTCCACCAGGTAAGGGCTGCACCCCTCAGCATTTGAGAGCCAAACTTCACTTTCTGTCCCTCATCAGAGTCACAAGCCCGAAAGGCTTGCTCGATTTCCCGAAGCCAATTCATGCACACCACGGGGTCGTCCGACCCCGCAAATTCCGGCGGTTTGCAACACAGAAAGGTCTTGTACGAGTAAATTCTACTTATTTGTCTAGCTTCAATCGTTGCCAGCTCTTGGGTTGGGATTCCATTTCCCATGCTCCCGGACCCCCCATAGTTACATTCTCGGCAACTGCTTCGTGTTTACGATTATTGATATCTCTGTCCTCCAAAAGTTTCATAAAGAATTCTTATTGTTGGGCCATAGCCCTGTTCATGGCACTCATCATGGTGCCCATCATTCTCGATTCTGGGGTTTCCTCTTCCATAACGGGGTTGGAGGTGGCAAGGTTGACCTGGGAGACGTGATCAACTCCACCGCCCAAGATATTTTGCCTAAGATGTTCCCTTACGAGCGCTGTCTGCGGCGGTTGGTCCGCGGTAGATTCGATCACCGCGTGACCCTCCAATGAGGTATCTCGCCTACTCCGAGTGTTAACCATAAAGACTGACATCCAAGAGAAAGAAAGAAGGGTTAGGAGAGGAGACTACAGAACCAACATAATACGGCACTGACACAAACATAAATTCTTGTAATAACGGTGAGTTCAAGTACGCTTATGTAACAACTTGTTCAAAATAACACTAGCTAAGTGGAATTTTGAATAGGTTACACATAAGAATTCCCAACACCATCGTCACTTTTCATGAATTATGCAACTCCGATGACTCTACAACTCTTCTAACTTAAAAGATCTATCCACAATGCACAATTTAACACTTACAAAATCAACTTAAGTCTAGGCATCTTAGTCTTATACCTAGATCACTTAAACTAATGCTCTAATACCAACTTGTTACGCCCTAAAAAAAGATACTTTAAAGCAATAATATTTAACGAGGATCTAAATCTTGATGTAAAAATTCAACCAACCAAGGTAATAGTATCGCGCTTACAAAACAGCTACTGAGAAGATAGATAACAACCTACTAATCTAGATTATTCTATTTCTAGATTATAGACGGGTTTCTATCAAACTCCAAAAGACATACTATAAGATCCAAAAATGCAACGCTCAAAAGTATCAAGGCCAAAACAACAAAAGAGCCTTTCGGGAACCAAC
>NW_020200683.1:128339-134651 GCF_001531365.2 Cynara cardunculus var. scolymus | reverse complement strand
AAAGCCAAAAAGGTAGGGGGTACCCCCCCCCCACTTTTTTCTTTAAAGATCCTAAATAGTTCAAACCCCAAAGTTATCTACCAAAAGTAAGTTTATAAAATATGATAGGGAACACATAACAAGGAAAGGCTAATAATAAAAAAAATACGGGTGTTACAGCCTTGATAAACAATTGCAAAAACCTTTGAAAAGGCTCGAATTTTCTTGTTTTGGACGGAAATCGTTTTGCATTAACCAGCTCTACCAGTTCATTCCATATGACTAAAGCATAGTCATAGTTTCTTGAAAAGACTATTCCATGAAAGAACTTTAGAAAGGAACTGCTGCATGTGTCTATGCCCGCGGTTTTCGATGTTAGGCATCTATTTAGAATTGAGAACAGCAGATGCCATATGGAAGGTAGAAATCATCTTTTGAACTAAGTAGGATTAGTCAACTCAGCAGAGTATCCTAATCTTTTAATATCTATGCACAATTGTTCATCAGAGACGAAGTCTTCGAAACCAGTCTATCCAGGACCAGGCAGACGAAGAATTCTTCTTAATCGTTTCAATGTCAGGCGACTGACATATTCGTCTACTTCTTCTTGGAAATAGATAGTGTCTCCGTCCTTTTCTAGAGTAAGCGTACCACAAAATTGTTGTACATACACCATCGGAACAGGTGTATTGGCAGATAAAACATATGCTATTGGGTGGCCTTTCAGAATTTCTAGTATAATAGGGTATTCGGTTGGCATCACAAACGAGAATGTATGGTCGTTTGGCTTTATGTCTAAGTATTTTATTCGAGGGAAAAGAGTTTCTGAAGGAATGGGTTGGTTTGGCGGGTGAATTGGAATATTATCAGATTTGACRGAAGGAACGTGAGATTCCTCGTCAGATTGATGTCGTTGATCCACCATTATCCTGTAAAAATTCTAAAATATTAGTACCCATTTTATTCAAGAAATTTGAATTAAAAAAAATAGAACACACAACAAAAATTAACAAAAACAAAAGAATAAAAACATAAAAAAAATCTCTAAAAAAATTAAAACTAGGAAAAGAAAAAGAAAAATAATAAAAACACAAACTAAAAAAAATCACTAATCCTAAAAAAAACACTTAGGCTAAAACACTTAGAAAAAATAAAATAAAACATATTGACTGGATTAGAAGTCCGGACAACATACAAATCAAACTAACACTTAGAAGAAAAAGGTTTGTGACTGAATTAGAAATCCGGACAACAAGTAAAAAACTACTAAGTCTAAAAAGGAAAAACTAAATCGGACAATCATCAACCGGATTAAGGTTGATCGGAGTGAACTCCGATCACCTTGTCCGGTGAGATATCCGTTCAACACAAAAAACATTCAAACACACTAAAAATTCAAAGTACACACTAAAAAAATGAAAATACACACTAAAGAAATCAAAATACACACAAACAAACAAAGATAAAACTGATTTTATTAATATTTATCTTTTTATGATTCATTTTAAGATTCGATACGGAGAAAAACACAGATTAAGTCCAATCAGTCCGAATGTCCAATATGAATCCAATACGATCAAGGAATATGTATAAAAGAATCAAATGATGTAAACCTTCATTAGCAAAATGATGAAACAGTAGAAGAAAGTAATAGTCTTAAGCGATAAACCAGAGAGTTGAGCGGAGAAGACAATGAATAATAAATGAGGATAAAAAGTAAAAAGTAAAACTGAGTCGAATATTTATAGTCAAAGTCAAAAACCGTTCAGATTCTTAAATCGCTCAAAGCTTATCCGGATTAGAATAAATCGGTCAAGAGGGTTCCGATTTATGAATTGAAAAATATTTAAGTGTTAATCCGGACAATAAATCGCTCAAAGCATGTACGATTTAGAAGAACACCGGTCAAGACTTGTCTGGTTTAAGGATAAATCGCTCAATGGTCAATCGAATTAGAAATAAATCGCTCAATGAAGAAAGATAAGTCTCTCAAGTTAAGAATTAAACCGCTCAAGAATTGAACGATTTAAAGACATGAAAAAAATTACTGAACAAACGATTTAAGAAATCGAACAAATGAATTCAACGAATTAGCAATCCGCTCAATCCCTTTGCAAAGTATATCTAATCTTATCCGGATAAGAGTTTATCATATAGCCTTTTGTCTGGATGTCTAAATTGGACAATAAATCGCTCAAGTGTTTTCCGGATTTTCAATAAATCGGACAGGCATTGTCCGGATTAGACTAAATCGGTCAAACACTTATATTACAAAACTCAATTATCTTTCAAAAATTAGATAATACTCAAAATACCTGTAAGAAATATATAAACTGTTAGTTCAAAACAGATAAAATTCACTCCCCCTCAAAATATGATCAGATAAAAAAAATCACACTCCCCCTCAAATATAGATTCCCACGATCAAGAAATTTAAAATCAGATAGAAAAAATTGAAACACTAACTTATATTTTTAAAATACAGATATTTGACTAAATGAATTTGAACTAAATACAATTCAATAAATTGAACTGTTTTTAATAAAAAATCAAATTTTCAAATTTAACATACCTAACTTAGATACGAGAAAGCTAAAGCGTTTTTCATCTAAAACTTTCGTAAATAAATCAGCTAATTGAAATTCTATATTTACAAAATACAGTTCAATGATTCCTTTTTCTACATGATCCTTAATAAAATGATATCGGATATCTATATGCTTGGTTTTAGTGTGTTGAACAGGATTACATGAAATAGCAATAGCACTTTTGGAATCACAGGAAATAGGAATTTTATTAAAATAAAACCCATAGTCTCTGAGCTGTGTTTGCATCCATAGCACTTGAGAACAGCAGCTTGCAGCAGCTACATATTCTGCTTTGGCAGTGGAAACGGAAACGCAATTCTGTTTCTTTGATGCCCAACTGACTAGTTTGTCTCCCAAACTGTAGATGTCTTGTTGTACTTTTCCTGTCCAACATACAACCTGCATAGTCTGCATCTGAATAAGCTGTCAGTTCAAAACAGTACCCTTGGGATACCAGAGTCCAAGATTAGCAGTCCCTTTAAGATAACGAAAAATGCGCTTAACGTCACTTAGATGGGACTCCTTTGGATTAGACTGATATCTGGCACAAAGATGTGTTGCAAAACATTATATCAGGTCTACAAGACATCAAATATATCAAAGAACCTATCATACCTCTATATGTTTTCTGATCAACAGCTTTTCCAGAAAGATTAGCATGGATCTTCGTTCCATGAGCCATAGGTGTTTTATTAGATGAAAAGTTTTCGATATTAAATATCCTCAGGATATCTAAAATATATTTAGTTTGACAAATAAAGATACYCGAAGATAATTGTTTAATTTGAAGACCTAAAAATAAGTTCATCTCACCCATCATACTCATTTTAAAACGTGAAACCATTAAGGCAGAAAAGTTTTTACAGTATTTGGGGTTTGTAGATCCAAATATTATGTCGTCTAAATAAATTTGTATCAAAATAATATTAGACTTTTCCTTTTTAATGAAAAGRGTTGTGTCAATATTACCTTTCAAGAAGCCTGACTTTACCAGAAACTCTGATAAGATATCATACCAGGCTCTCGGAGCTTGTTTAAGGCCGTAAAGTGCTCGATCAAGGATGTAGACATGATCCGGCTTTGACTAATCAACAAAACCCTCCGATTGTGAGACATTAACTTCCTCTTTGATAAGTCCATATAAAAATGTTGTCTTGACATCCATCTGATACACCGTGAAGCTCTTGTGTGCCGCGTACGCCAAAAACGTTTTTATTGCTTCAATCCTTGCAACCGGGGCAAACGTTTCGTCATAGTCAATGCCTTCTTGTTGATTATATCCTTTAGCAACGAGCCGAGCCTTATTTCTGACCACAACACCATCTTCATCCTTTTTATTTTTGAATACCCATTTAGTACCGATAATCGTCTTATTGTTGGGACGAGGTACCAATCTCCAGACTTTGAGTGCTTCGAACTGGTTCAGCTCTTCTTGCATTGCTAATATCTAATCTGAATCTGCTAAGGCTTCAGAAACCTTAGTCGACTAAATTTTACTCAAGAATGTGGAATACGGACACTCATTAGCAGTCGTGGACCGTGTACGAATAGGTGTTGATGGATCACCAATTATTTGATTAATTGGATGATCTCGGGTCCACTTCTTGCTATGAGGTAAGGGAGTRTAAGAACTTTGATCTGAATTTTGATCAGTATAAGAGCTTGGGGAGTTTATAGGAGCAGGTTCAGGTGAAGGTTCAATATTAGGAACTAGGATAGGTTGAATATCTGATTGAGGTGGATTATTATCAACTGGTTCAACCAACACCTCTTGCACTTCAGAAGTTTCACCCTCTTCACACTGAACGAGATTGTTTGGATTCTCCATTTCTATTTTTTCATCGACTTCTTCTGCTTCCTCTTCTGTTTCCTCTTCTATTTCAGTTACAGGCACATCAAGAAATGGACCCGATAACTGTTATTCAGTTGAATTTTCCCTGATCATCACAATAGACTGATTAGGCTTATTTCTTCATAAAAGTGTTCAAATAAGAAATCTAAATCAGCTTTATCAGAGTTAGAAGACTCAGGTTGATCAGCTTTCCGCGTAGTGTTAATTATAAGTCCGGGTCCTGAACTGAATTGTTCAGAAGCCACATCAATGACTTCATCAAAAGATATATTCACGCTTTCATTGATGATTTTGGTTCGTTTATTGTAGACCCTGTATGCAGCGGATGTCTTCGAGTATCCAACAAAAACTGCTTCATCAGCTTTAGCAGTGAACTTCCCTATGTCCTCTTTATCATTTAAAATGAAGCATCTGCAACCAAAAACTCGAAAGAAATTGATGTTAGGTAATCTTTTATTTATTATTTCATATTGAGTTTTACCAAACCTTTTGTTTACATGTGAGCGGTTTTGGGTAAAACAAGCAATCGCTACTGCTTCAGCCCATAAAATAGAGGAAGACTGGAACATGTAAGAAATGTCTGTGCTGCTTCCACCAACGTTCTGTTCTTTCGTTCAACAACACCATTCTGTTGTGGTGTCCGGGCTGCCGAAAATGTAAGAGAAATACCAATGGATTCGAGATATGAACCGAGTGTGTTGTTCTTGAATTCAGTTCCGTTGTCTGTTCTTATTTTCTGAACTTGAAGTTGCAGATTATTTTGAACTGTCTTCAAGAAGGAAATAATTTTCTCGGCTGCTTCATCCTTTGACCGCAGAAAATGAACCCAGGTATATCTGGAATAGTCATCGACTATGACCAGCACATWCTTTTTACCATTGATGCTTTGAATTCTCATAGGACCGCAAAGATCCATATGAAGAAGATGTAGAGGACATTCGGTATTGAACCCTGTCTTTAGCTTATGAGAACCTTTCTTCAGTTTACTCATTTCACATGCACCGCATACATGATCTTTATGAAACTTCAGTTCTGGGATTCCTTTGACCAAGTTGTCACAAACCAACTTGTTTAGATTCTTGAAATTCATATGTGAAAGACGTCGATGCCATAACAGGTTTTCTTTCAAAGAAGCCTTGGAAATCAAGCAGACATCAGTATCCACTTGTGTATTTGATAGGTCAATCGTGTASAGATTTGATCTTCTGAATCCAGCTAAGAGCTCCTTACCATCAGTAGTTCGGATGCTACATTGGTTAGCTTTAAAACAAACTTCTAGATTTTTATCACAGAATTGACCTATGTTAAA
Organism: Cynara cardunculus var. scolymus; assembly: GCF_001531365.2. Taxonomy (NCBI): domain Eukaryota; kingdom Viridiplantae; phylum Streptophyta; class Magnoliopsida; order Asterales; family Asteraceae; genus Cynara; species Cynara cardunculus. The sequence goes on along the minus strand of NW_020200683.1, from coordinate 128,923 downwards.
CATATTATGTCCAAGTCCTTCGACAAACGACACTTTCTTAATGGTTAAATTCCCATAAATTACATCACCATATCCAAGGATAGGCGCGTATTGATTGTTTCCAAATCTTACCGTACCTCCAAAAGATTCAACAAAGTTTGATAATAACTCTTTTCTACCAGTCATGTGTTTAGAACATCCGGAGTCTAAGAACCACACATGCAGATTAACCTGCAAAAATGAATCAATTGGGTTTTGGTACCCATTTTAGTTTAGGGCCTTTAAGCTCAGATTTCATTGGCGGTATGCTATACGTACCAAACCAACGTTCTTTAAACATCAAACTTTTAGATACAGAAGATATCACAGAATGCATGAAATGGTATGGTCTAAAAGAAGTAAAAGACTTAAGTAATTCATTTACTCTACTCGGAGAACAACTATTTTTACTATTTCCAATATCAAATAATTCATCAACCGAATATCTTATTACAGAACTATTCAATGTCGAATCATTTAATACAGATTTAGAAAAATTATTCTTCTTTAGTTGAGTAGATGATTTGTCTTCTTCTTTTACTCTCCAATATGTCTTAAACTTCAAC